>NW_026596064.1:9083185-9083264 GCF_907164565.1 Psammomys obesus
ATTTTTTTTTCTTTTTAGTTACATTTTGTTAACTCTGTGTCCCAGCTTTATCCCGCTCCCTCATTCCCTCCCCAACCCC
>NW_026596064.1:9083364-9120040 GCF_907164565.1 Psammomys obesus
CTATCCTTGGTTGAGTGTCAGTCTCAGAAAAGACCCTGTGCCCAGATATGTTTGGTCCTTGTAGAGCTCCTATCCTTTCCATATCATACTAACTTCCCTTCTTTCATATGATTCCCTGCACTCTACGTGTCCACCTATTTCATGGACAAGAATTTTATAATCACCTCGGAGTAAGTTAGCTTTTTTTCTGTGCAGACACCAAACTTTAGTCACTTGAATCCAAGACCAAGAAACTCAGATTATCTGTTTAACTCTATGAGGACAGAATTCATTAAATTTTATCTTTTACTTTCCAGCAACAATCCCAGTATCGCCTTTCTATTTATTAACAATTCCCCATTTATTCATCTGTCTGGATGCCACATATTCATTTCCATGTTTGAGGGGAGTCATTCCTAAAACTCTGTTCTTTTTTTCTACCTCTGCCAAAGTACCAAAGTTCTCTTAAATGTTAAGATAATATTATGCACATTCAATGGATCACATTTGTATGATCTTTGTTCACAAACCCTTTATTCCAATTTGGCTACATGTAGTAATGTATATTACCACTGAATACCACAAATCATAATCTTCACAAATCATATCCTGTATCTATTCAGTGGACAAGACTTTATGTAGAAAGCGGGAGTCTTTGTTTTATTTAGGTTTGTATATTTACTGACTATAACTAACTAGTAACTAGTCAGTTATTTACCGTATATTTGAATATTTACTTATTTTTGGAGTTTTTGATTCAGAGTTTTGCCCTGTCTGGCCTGGAACTTACAAAGTGGACCAGACTGACACCGAACTTTCAGTGACCCTTTGGCTTTTCCTCCTGCAATTACAGGCATGAGCCACCATACCTAGAAGAGGAGGCCTTGGATTGCCTTTGCTTATGTAAAAGCTTTCTTGGTTATTTACTTAGCTGTTATTTAATTTTCATAATAACCTTTGAAATTGGTTTTAATGGTTATTTAAAATAAATATTGCTCGTATTTATAAATTATTCTGTTTGTAGATAAAATAAGCTGAATTTTGATGATGTTAAACAGCTGTTAAGTTGTTCAACCTACTATACTCTCCCTTGTGCTTTGTTTCTAGATTAAGAGGCACCCATTGGTCAGTAGCAACACCAGTCAAAACAAAAAAACTAAATAATAATAATAATGATGCTAACCTATTATGGGCATCACCAAAACCAACCAGTTCTACAATGTATTTGAGCGATTTTCATGAAAATGATGCTACAACCAGGGACCCTTGGTTGCTGAGACAAACAGGAGAGAGCAGTGAGTGTGGACCATAAGATAACGAGATGCCTGACTACCAGGGACAGCTTTGAGAACCAGTGTTTGTCCTACGTTAAGGCCAGGGGACAACACCAGCTGCTCTCTGACAGGCCACTTGGAAAATAAGAGTGTCACTGAGCAGAAAGGTAGCCTAGGAAATTATTTGGTTTCAATTCTTTGCTAAGAGGAAGACAATGACCCTACACACGTTTGACAAGTGGGAATCTACTGTATGCTTTAGAGGGCTGCAGTCCTGGCTGTGCTTAGCAGCTTGGTTTTCTAGTGCCACTTACTGAACTTAACCACTTGAGACAAGACAAAGTATAGAATTAGAAGTTCTTAATTTTTTTTTACCACTAAAAATGACTTCCTGGAATTTTTCTTTAAAAGCACAAGTTAAGCAGAACCCTTTTTATTTTTTCTATTCTGTCAAATGAATTGCTCTTAAGATTTCCAGAGATTAATTTTTTATGACTATATACACTCATAACTAAAATTCACTTATAAGAAAGTCAAACACTCTGACTACTATTTTATACCTAGCTACCCAGACCACATCTCTGCCATGCCTCACCTGGTATGTTACTAGTCATTTAAAATCACCAATGTCTGTTACAGTGTATCGATAGCATCCCTCCCAAAATTCAGCCTAAAGAATATTTTAAATTTGAGTCTATCACGGATATTATCTATCCCTCACAGGCAGGTGTCACTTGAAGGTTGATAAGTGTCTTCTCATCCACATTGTTAAAGATATTGGCAGGTACCAATAAAAAACCAGTAATAGTACCTTTTACATTTGAATATGTGCTTTTCAATATTGATCCTCTCGGTGTCTTTTGAGAGAATGGAAGGATGTCTTTCAGTGGGGTGTTAGACATGTATGACGTGCTGTGCAATGATGTCTGTACTCACGTCTGATTTTTCATAGCAACTCTTCATGTATTACTTTTATTTTTCATGATGGTGGCACTCGAGCACTTACTGTTTCCCAAGTTTTCATCAGAGGAATAGGAAACAAACTTAAACACAGTCTCACCTATCTGCCTGCATCTCTTTTGCATACCTTAACCCAACTGTAAATGAACCCCTTCTTTGTCATAGCATTTTCCATTATTCAGCGCTGGGCCTTTTTGTTGTTGCTGCTGCTTTGAGAGACAGATGGCAACGCGCCATTTGCGTTGAGCATGCGCAACACCGTCTACCCCCCCACTTTAGCTGTGGTCTCAAATCAGGCTGTTTTAAAAATGAGAAGACTGGGCCTTTGCTGTATTTAGCTCTCACTGACGACAGCCCGGCAGCGGGAGTGGTGGTGGGGAATGCGTACAATCAGGTTTAGCAATGGATTGTGAAGGATTGTACTATTTTGGTGGGTTATGAGTTTCTGTCCAAAGCAATGGATTTTATGTCTTTTGTGCATTGTTTCTCCTTCCTATGTCTTGGTGTATGTAAGTTTAATGCGTCACTTTTAAAAAGAAAATTCTAACCATTTTAAATTTGTAGTTCAACAACCAAGTAGGAAAAAAAAAAAAAAAAAAAAAAACAATCAGAGATGAGCAAATTTATCCCATTTGGGGTATTTTTGTAAGATTTACCCTCACGGATTTTAATAACACTAAGTTCACACTTAGAAATATGCTCACCTTTGTGTAAAGAGGCTTAATGAATTAAATTTCTTACACATAAAAAAAAAAAACAAAATTTATGTCGTTCATTGAACAACCTCACTTTTCTTATTGAGGCTCAATAAAAGAAAACTCCGGAGGGAATCTGTGCATACAGTCACACACAAACACATGTACGTACACATACACACACCAACAAAGAAAAAAAGATTCCATGGTTCCCTATGTTTGGGAATAGAAACACGGTGATGCCATCACAAAGGCTCAGAAGGGAGTGTCGTGCCGTCCAGACTCTGGGGCCCGCTTTTACCTGCCTGCATCCATGCATTTTTCACCTCGTATCTCTCAAACCAAGGTGGCAGCGACAAATGACTCTGGCTCGATAATGGATCTAATGACCAGATTCTAAGTCCAAGTCAGTCTGAGACCAAGCTCATCTCCCGGGCGTTTGTGATACGTGGTCTGAGGGTCTGTGTTATGAAGGCTCTTTACGACTATCAGCGAAACTGTGGGTCCTTCAAGAAAACTGACAAGAGAGAAGTATCTGGCCGTGAATGGTGAGGCTGGGAGAAGCGGCCCGGACAAGGCTCAAATTTAAGAAGAAGAAAATGAACGGGAAAGATCCAATTGGGGCTGGGGTTATAGTGAGGAAGGCGGGAAGTAGAGGGGATAGGTTGGGAAGGTCAGGGGGAGCCTATAAAGTTAGGCTGTCTGTCCTCCCAGGCACTGTGCAGGTAAGATGGGCATCCATACCACCTGGAGCTGTGAGTGGACAGCGAGGGTTCAGTTGCTCCGCCTTAGTGGATTCTGGCCCGAGAGTGGGAGGCGAGCATGAGGACAGCACCGGGCTCTCCGAGCTGATACCACACGGTCAGCCTATGCTGAGCTCAGCAGAACAGCCCCGGACTGCCCTGAATAATTCACAGGCCTTCTCCATCTGCTTAAAATTCTCCCCGAGTGTTTGATTGAAGGGATTTACTATTTGATCTAACAGTGTCTACTTTACACCTCGAATTCTCTCATACCGTCGCAGTAATATAAGCAGAAGTCAAACTAGGCCCCGGAGAACCTTCAGAAAAGGCAAGGCAAGTGAGGAGACAGCATAAATGTCACTTATTTTGCAGCCGCAAGGTGGACACTGAGCCAGACCCAGGTTTATGCTGTTCTATTGGTTGTTTTTCAGGAAATTCACCTCCACGGTGTATAAGCAGGCCACTCGACTATCTGACTAAAAGCTCCAACTTTCTGTCTTTCCTTTGAGCTCTGCAAGTCTGACAAGACTGCGAAGTTGACTGCAGGACAGCAATGCCTGGAGTTGAGTCACAGATTCCTGGTCGCCTCACACAGTTACCCAATGAGCTGGTGTAAGGTTTGCCTCTGTGCTGTCTGCCAGCCTTCCTCCCAGAATGCCCTGACAGCATAAGGTTACCAGAACACCGTTATTCCCAAGAATAGTCCCAATAGGGGTTTCCAGTAACTGCTCTACAAATATTTGATCAAGCATAAAAACAAAGGAAACCCTAGCACCTGGCCCATTACTCAGCCCTTTGATTGCCCTTGTAAATGGGAGAGCTAAAACACCAAATGCAACACATAATTAAGAAACAAAAAGAGCAATATGAAGCCTTCAGGGCTGCTCATCTCCATGCAAAAAAAAAAAAAAAAAAAATCAGATCATGCAGCGGTGACCAGGGGTAAATAGATTCTAAGGCTCTATGTCATCGCTAAGTCCAGTGAGATACAATGATGCATACAAGTGGACTACATTTGTAGCTTTTAATTTCCCAGAAGCCCCAATAAGAAGTAAAAAGAAGCCCATAGAATTAATCTGTGTAATAGATTCTATCCAACTGAATCTACCACAGAATTAATTTGTATAATAGATTCTATCCAACTCAATCTACCTAAAATATTATTTCAATCCCTAACCAAGTCAGAATGTATTAACAGGGTATTTTAACTAAATTCTAAGTCTCACATATCTTTTACACATAGAGGGCCTTTCAGTTTGAATCAGCAACTTTCCTAGCACTCAAAAATACATAAAGTAGCCGTCTTATTGCACAGCATAGCTGTAGGTGTAATCACCTATTGCCATTAAGGTGACAAGAATAGTGGAGCTACAGGTAAAGATTTCCTGAGGACTGAAGCGAAATGGGAAACATCTTTCTGATGTATGAACCAAGATTCTGGGTTCCTTTCAGCCTCTGTTTGCTCTGCTGTGCCTTCCCCAACTGTCTCTCCTTTTCTCATTTCCTATTCACATTGTCTCTAGCAGAGACACTGCTGGAGAGTGGACAGGCCGGGGTATAAAGAGTCAAGGAATAGGGCTGGATCTCCAGCCTGTGTAATGACCTTGGATGAGTTACCTAACTTCCTTGGTCTCAGATTTCTTTTCTATGAGATAGGATTAGTTCTGTCAGTACTGGGTTGTAAGGATTAACTGAAATCATAAACTGCGCAGCATCAAATGGGCACTATAGAGCTTGCAAATTCTTAGTGGCTATTTTTTAAGATTTACATGAATATAGAAGAAGGGTCAATAGGAAAGAAGCAAGCAGAAACGAAGGAGGAAAATGCGATGTGCTAAAGTCTAAGACTATAAAGCGTCATTCCTTCATTTTGCTGCCTCGTACCTCCCTTGAGCTCAATAAATTGTGGGCTTAAGCCCAGAGCACCATAACCCCGGCTCTGCAGACAACCAGCAGGAGAAAAATAAGAAAAGAGAGTTTCCATTTTCTCCAGTTCGTCCAACAGCATGGTGACTCAGGAGAAAACTCGAAAGGCAGCAGTGAGGAAATGTACTCCCATGACTCTGCAAAGTGTCTAGGAAACTTCGCATGGTCCACCTCTCACGGACTCCACCATCCAGAACAACAAATTGTACAGTCCCTGCAGCAACACACTGCCTTCCACACCCCCTCGCGTGCGCGGGCGCGCACAAGGTAGACAGACCCAAACTGTTCTGGGTCCTAGAACCAGCACCACTGCTTCTACCGTACCTGCAAACAACCCTTGCCCACTGGAAGAAAACATGGAAAGACTCTCACCAGCTCATTCTCCTCTCCTTCGTTGAGCAAAGCCTGATGCCCATCCTTCTTAGTCTTCTCCATCAGGAGCGGCATGTGTGGGTTCTTTCTGACCACTGTGTCGGGGAAGATGCCAAAGCCACCTGTGCCTCTGTGACTCAGGCTCTCCTTGTCATTGCTGTTCTCAGGTGCTTACAAAACCCGCTGGCACCTTGCCCGTCAGAACAACAAAGGAGAGAGGGGGAGAGCTTCTCCTTGGCCACGGGATTGGTCTGTTCATTTATCTGCTTGATGTGTGTGTGTGTGTGTGTTTTTTTTCTTCCTAATGTTTATTTACTAAGCTACATCTGAAGTGCCTCCAGACTGAAGGGATGATGGGGCGGGAGGGGAAGCTGTTGCGCTTGAAAGCAATTGCCAGACTGAAGAAATGATGAGAGGGAGGAGAAAGTTGTTGCGCTGCAAAGTACTTTTAGATGCAGCCCCCGAAAGTCCCCACCAAAAAAACGGGAAAGGCCACCGCACTAAAAACATAAGGCTATATAGAGTCCTGTCTGCCTTACGAGAGCTGTGGGGGCCTGTAGAGTTTCGAGAAGCTGGGAGCCCGGTGAGAGCGCTGGTGGAAACTGGAGGAAGAGATTGCAGGGCTCGTTCTAGAATCTGAAAAACGAAAACAAAAAACGGAGTTCTAATCCCGGCTCTACTGATGATCCTGGAAAAAATCACTTATAATCTGAATCTCTGGTTTCTGACATGTAAAATGTCAATGATAATTATAGGGTTGATGTGAGGGCTCATGATGATGTTTGCAAAAGGCCAAGTGTAACTCCTGCCACCTCCAGTGAGAGACAGGTAATCATCTTCATAGCAATCATAGCGCTAATCAACGAGAGAGGCTTCGGAAAATGAACTATGGAATAACTTGATTCTGCAGTTTACAAAACTAGAAGAGAGGGAGAGTAAGAAAAATGAATATTGAGGAGATAACCTGAATTTCCCACACCTGAATTTGATGCTTTTTTTCAAAAGGGGTAAGAAAATGGACCCATTCTTGGGTTCACTGATTAATTTGTAGCTACATACACACATACACACCAAAGTTGTGCCATTTTCCTGGTGGTTTATTACCTCCAGTCCACTGAGGGGATCCTTGTCCCTTTGTCTGTGGAAGGAAGTTGACTATGCTGAAAAGCATTAAGGAGTACTCTTCTTTCCATTCATTAAAATCATCACCTGTTTCTCGAATGCGCTCATGCGTCGTCCTTGACATTCAGGACAGATCAATGTGATTCCCAACCCTGGAAGAGATCACTGAAGAGAAAACACTCAGGGTTATAGCTTTTTGTGCCAGCAAAGCAACTCAGGTGCCCCTTGTCCAGAAAACTAATGGTGGCCTCCAGATTACAGACCAACATTAAGTCAAGCTCAGATTTGAGTATGGCGTTCTGGTCAGCCCTGGTGAGAAGCGCACAAGGCTGCTCCTTACCTTTCACCTGCAAGCCCACTCACACTTCTTGCTAAAGTAATATCAGCTTTGTATCTGGGTGAGATGACAAAAGTGAAATGAACCAGGGAGTCATGACTTGTATAAAGTGGACCCTAGGACTCCATTCTAAACTGACAACAAGGGCATCTGAGGGGCAAATGGTCCTGGTATTGTTTTCTTTCTTTTTTTCCCCTCCTTTGAAAGTGCATGTAGCAGCTTTATTTGTAATAGCCAGAAGCTGGAAACAATCCAGATGTCCCTCAGTGGAGGAATGACTACAGAAATCGTGGTACATTTACACAATGGAATACTACTCGGCAATTAAAAACAAAGAAATCATGAAATTTGCAGGCACAGGTGGGATCTAGAAAAAATCATCCTGAGTGAGGTATCCCAGAAGCAGAAAGACACATGGTATATACTCACTTATAAGAGGATATTAGACATATAATATAGAATAATCATACTAAAATCTGTGCACCTAAAGAAGCTAATCAAGAAGGAGGACCCTGGTAAGATGCTTAATCTTCATTCAGAAAGGCAAACTAGATGGACATCAGAAGAGGGAGAAAACAGGGAACAGGACAGGAGCCTACCAGAGAGGGCCTCTGAAAGACTCTACGTAGCAAGGTATCAAAACATATGCTGAGATTTATAGCCAAACTTTTTGCAGAGTGCAGGTAATCTTATGAAAAAAGGGGGAGCTAGAAAGACCTGGAGGGAACAGGAGCTCCACAAGGAGAGCAACAGAACCAAAAATTCTGGGCCAAGGGGTCTTTTCTGAGACTGATACTCCAAACAGGACCATGCAGGGAGATAACTTAGAACTGCTGCACAGAAGTAGCCCATGGCAGCTCAGTGTCCAAGAGGGTTCCCCAATAATAGGAATAGGGACCATCTCTGACTTGAACTCATGGGCTGGCTCTTGGATCACCGCCCCCTGAGAGGGGAGCAGCCTTACCAGGCCACAGAGGAAGACAATGCAGACAGTCCTGATGAGACCTGATAGACTAAGGTCAGATGGAAGGGGAGGAGGACCTACCCTATCATTGGACTGGGGGAGGGGCATAGAAGAAGAGGGGAAGAGGGTGGGATTGGGAGGGGATGAGGGAGGGGGCTATAGCTGGGATACAAAGTGAATGAACTGTAATTAATTTAAAAAAAAAAGAAAGAAAGAAACTGCATGTGAGGATGTTGTGTTCCAAGCCCAAGGATTGTATGACCAACAGGAAAGAGAGAGTCACCAGCTCTGGTTCATGAGTCTTACTCGGTGAAAAGGGTGGGGAAGGTACAGCAGGTTAGAATCACACCTTATGCTCTCCTTGGCAAAGACAAGTTTCTCAACACCGACATCTCAGTCTAAAGGGAAACCAGATTTGAATGCCTGATCTAGATCTCAAAACACTTTTGTTATTGTTTGTACTTAACATGACAGCCTTACTAGAACACTCTGCTTCTCATACTGTTGAGTTGCCTACGTAGGGATAATGGTTGAATTAAAACAGGCAGTGGCAGTTTTTAGCATGTTGGTGCTTTCCATACTTGACACCACAATCCTCAATATGTAAATTCTTAGAGCTACACCCTTATGGTAGGTACACCTTAGGGTGGATCCATGGAGGACAGCGAGTTAAGGTTTGGCCTAAGACCAGTGCTTAGGCCAAAAGATGAGCCATATCTCAGACCATACTTCCCTGCAAAGCGAACTTTAACTATGAGCCAGGTGAATGCCAGGAAGACATGGACTTGGTGACCACCTAGCAGCGAGTCTCGGAGATCTGGTCAGCCCGAATAGAGACTCGCAGTACAGAAAAGAGCAAAATGACACCACAGTGGAAGGACTAATGTGAAAGGCAGAAGTGAGGGAGGATTGAAGGCTTACAAAAGCAAGGAGGAACAGAAATTCAAGAGTCCCCATAGCAAATGACAGGGAATTGAGAGGTTATGGTATCTCATTGAATGACCTATGAGCTCTTCATAACACTCACGTGGGTAAAGAAGGCATGTGAACGTTGGTACATAGCCAAAACATAGACTCCAATGTCCAGTTACTCTGTTCATAGGCACGCCAACCATTCCTTTATATTTCGATCCTAAAATCCTAACTGGACCACAAAGACCTACACATTCTCTACAGATACAATAGAATAGAGTCATTTCTTTAAATACAAATATGTATTTATCTTTATCATTTACATGTATATATTTATCTTTATTGTATACCTGTATATATAAATATAATGAAGATAAAAATCGCTGTCTCTGTGACTCTGGCATTTCAGTGGCAAAGGAACAGCAGATTGAACAAATAGATAGGTTGGGTCTAGAGTTTGGTAAACAATCATATGTCCATTAAAGGAATAAAGCTGGGTTGTGAACACAGCATGCTGATGAGGGTAGAGAAGGAGGAAGATGTCAGGAGAGGGTGAGACAAGGGGCCAATGGAGTGGCATTTTTAAAATAAGATGGTCAGGAATGAACTTGCAGAGGCCTTAAGGGCCTGTTTAAAGACTCTTAAATGGGCACTGCCCACTTGGCTGTGCATGCACAGAAGGTTATATGTCAAATGACTATCAAGCATCAATATGTGGAAGTTGAGACCTAAGAAAAGGCAGTGTGCTGAGGGCCATGCTCACATGGGACCCGGACCCTGGGAGCGAGGTGAAGACAGTTTATTTTGATGCCAATAAAAGGTAATTCCACTGCCCTCGTTGATGCAACAAATAATTCAACTGGAGCACCAAAATGAGTAACAGCAATGACTAGACATAAAATAGACATACTAAATGCTATCTTTTATTGGATTTTGTATATATGATTATGGCAGTTGAGAGAAGTTCTTAAACGTTGCCATGCAAAAAGAAGTAATTTATTCTTTCTGACTATGCTAAAGGTGTTTTTACAAAAGGAGAAAAAAGTTTATTGTAATCAACAATAACATTGAAGCAACTGATTTTAATGAAAATATAATTCCTACCAAAGGTAAAACCTGGGTAGTTACTAAATCATCACATGAATGAAACATTTTCTTTTCATAATCTATTGTCTGATTTAAAAAATAAAATAAAAATAGGGCAGAGGATGGTTCAGGTTTTAAAGGCCCTTACTGCCAAGCCAGACAACCTGAGTTCAACCCCTGGATTCCACATGGTGGGAGAAGAGAGCAGATTCCCAACTGTGTTTCTCCGACTTCTACACACACACACACACACACACGAGAGAGAGAGAGAGAGAGAGAGAGAGAGAGAGAGAGAGAGAGAAATTTGGAAACAATTTCAAAGATAATATTAAAGTTTAGTAATGCATTTCAGTCCCGAACTGAATTTTACACTAATCATACAAAAATATCACATCTCATGATATGGCCTTCCTTTTGTGCTTTTATTACCTTTAAAGATGAGCTTTGAGGGAAAATGTAGACCACTCAGTTGGAGCCAGAGGATGGACATCTGGGTTGTGCTATTAAGGAATTGAATCTTGCATGCTCACCAAACGCATCCATTGGAGGAAGCATAGCAAGTGTAGTTTGAGTAGGAATGGCCTCCAGAGACTCATGTGTTGAATGTTTGACTGGCCTCTGGGGAGTGGCACTATTAGGAGGTGAGGCCTTGTTGGACATAGTGGGTTTGGGGGTAGACTCTGAGGTCTCAGAAGCTGCAGCCAGGCCTAGTGGCTCAGTCTTTTCCTGCTGCCTGTGGATCAAGATGTAGAACTCTCAGCTTCTTCTCTGGCACCATGTGTGCCTGCATGCAGCCCTGTCCTACCATGGTGATAATGGACTAAACCTCTGAAACTATGTTTTTCCTTCTGAGAGTTGTTATGGTCATGGTGTCTGTTCACAGCAATAGAAACCCTAGCTCAGACAACAGCAGGTAACAACCTCTTCCACTGCCCTTGGTTCCAGTTTTCCACGTGAAAACTGTAACATGGAAAGTTCTATCCTTGTCTCAAAATAAGGTCCGGAGATGAGTGAGGCACAGCCTTGCCCTTGACCTCAGGTTTCTTGAACTGCACTCCTGAACTCAAACTATTTTCACTCTTAATTCATCATCATACATATGTATGGAACAGAGTGAGGCATTTCAACACAGGTGGAAAAATCAGACAGGGTAACTGGCATTATCTTTCACTTCGGGCATCTATCACGTACATCTGCTAAGGACACGATCTTCTCTACAATGTATTTTGAAACATGCACTTAACTTTTGTCAACCCCCATTGTCCTGTTGTGTTAGAGAAAGTTAAAAGTTATTCCTCTACCCAAACTGCACATCTCTACTCATCTCCCACCACCACACACACACACACACCCTTTTTGTGCTTTGATACTTTTCTTTGCTGGCTCTCTGAGATCAACTTTCATATGTGAGAGGCTCTTTGCCTCTCCATGCTTGCCTCATTTTGCTTAATCTAACAATCTCCCATCTAGCCATGTTCCAGCTAATGACAGAATCTCAGCCTTTAGGTGGCTGGATAATACTCTGTTGTACAATATACATTTTATATTAACTCACCTGTTGAGCGCCGCGGTCGATTTCACCTCCTGGCTATTGTGAATAGAGCTCGAATAGAAACCTGAGTTCAGGGCCTCTTCCACATTCTGACTTCCATTCCTCTGGAGTGCTACACTAGTGCTACCCAAATCCAAATCACATGCCACTGAGGCCACCCTTTTGACCTCCTTTACAAAGGAGCTTTGACAAGCTCCTCTCTCATTGCTAGATCCTGGCTTGAATTTTCGGTAGTGTGTGTCTGTGTGTGTGTGGGTGTGCGCGTGCGTGCGTGCGTGCGTGCGTGTGTGTGTGTGTGTCTGTGTGTGTGTGTGTGCGTGTGTGTGCGCGTGTGTGTGTGTGTGTGTGTGTGTGTGTGTGTGTGTGTGTGTGTAAAACACTGGCGTATGCATTGTACATTGCTTAGCTGTCTCCTTTGAGTTATCTTCCTTTTGTAAAGTCTGGTTTGGAATTTCTTTCCAAAGTTTTTGTGTTTGAAAGTGGCTGATCGTTGAAATATTTGTAGCTCCTAGTAGAAAATGAGGAAGCACAGGGTCTGCTAATTACAGTGGAAGAAGTGAAGGGGAAACAGTATTCCACTTCTTCACTCACTGCTGACTCCTGACCCAGGAGGGGAAGGCTCCCTCCCTCTTCCACCAGGGTTTTCTCTGGGGCTCTCATTTCTGTACCTATTCTGGGTATGGCTGCTCATCCTGCTTCCTCCACAGGGGCAAACGCATGGCTTGGGTAGCTGACTTATCTCTTTATGGCTCTCCAGAGAGTCAAGGACCAGAACTTGGATTAAATCCTGTGCTATGCTTGGTTTTCATTATAAAATGAGTCTCTGCACTCGGCAGATACTGTTAATCTACTGTGCATCATTGAAGTGGTTCTTCTCATCTTATTACTTCTGTTTGGAATTTTAAAGCCACTGACTCTTTAGTCAGCAAATAAGTATTAATTGATTTCCCCTCTTATGGAGCCAGTTCTGTTTTCTGGGTTCTTTATATATCCAGTGTTAGGCCTCTCTCACTGCCTAGCAGGCTATCAGCTTCTCCTCTGGACACTTCCTTGCAGATAACTCGACAAGCTTCTTAGGACTCCAACTTCTGAAAAGAGTGGAGTGTGTCTAATGTGTCCACCTCAACATCTATGTTGACACCATTAATCTGCTCTCTCTTTGGGGGAAGAAAACTACCTAGCATACAGGCAGATTCTGTTCTACTCTCTTTCTTGACTCTTAGTCTCTCCCACTTCTAAAGTATCCAGTTTCTTCTCTCCCTAATTTAAATCTCCCCACGAAACTATGGTGTATATAACTTAACCACGCCTTTTGGTGAAGCAGTTAGGATAGTCATACGGGAATTCAATATCTTTTTTCACTGCTAGAAATGTATTGAGCACCGTCAGCCCTGCTCTAAGCATGCCACATTCTTTCCTCCTCTGTGTATTCAGCTGCACAGGAACAGAATGTCTGTTTTATTTACTTATTCTGAATGGCTTTCAGTATGACTAGCCACAAGAACAATTCTACTCCAACTGCCAATTATATGGCTGTGGCTTGTCTAAAGAGAACAGGAAGTGCCAATAAGACTGACTGACGACTGTTAACTGCCCTTGTCATGTAAGTCACCAACCTGAGTCTGATATGGCCCAAAAGATGCTTAGCTCTCAACCCCTTACTTGGGTAAATGCTAAACTCATCTGTCTGTTCATGCTGCTACTACCCAAAACACCCGTAGTTAGAGATGAATGGATGTTGTGGAACAGAAGGGTGAAATTGATATTGCTCTTACATAAAGAACAAAGGCATTTTCCAATTGCCAAAAACCCCAGTAAGAAAATAGCTGGAATGAGATATGTGGCTGCAAAGGCTCACTGGCCATGACTAAGACTCAAGATCTGTCCTGGAAATATAGACCTCAACATTACTATCCCAATACAAACTGATTTCTTACTAACCATTTGTTTGCAAGTAACCTAACCTGCTCAGAATGATGAATACTTCCTTAAAGTAGTCATGCCTAAGGACGGGTTAGAAAGAAACATTCTTTCTCTGAAGGGAACATTTGCATTATTTCTAAATTTTTCGGAAGAACGAATGTTAAGTATTGGGTCCCTCCTCCGTGTTTCTGCTGCTTTGGCAACACTTTCCCACAGAACTCACTAGTAGATCCTCTGGTCAAGGACACATACTCTGTGTTCTGTGGCAAGGTGTGGGGATAAACAGACTAACCTATCGTAGAGAAACTTGTCAACTTGTCCTCTCCTGTGGCTGCCTTAAAGTATAGAGTGCACGATGAAAAACAGCATTTCCTATGGAGATACATCCCCAATGCTCTTTCAAAGCATAGGAAATTGGCAGAGAAAATTGTAAGCAAGTCTCTGTGGGGGCTAATGCACATTTAAAGGAAACCATTTAGTTATCCTTTTAGCCTTAAGTCCCTGAATTTGAGTCCTCAGATTCACCTGGTGAGCCTGATGAAGACACAGCTCTGCAGGATGCAGCACAGGGACCCCAACTGTGTTTGAGGCTGGGCCAGGAATTTATTTCTAACAAGCTCCTTGGGGATTTTCATGTTGGGTTAAGTTTGAGAACCATGTTCCAAAAACAAGCTTGCGGGTTGCTGTAAACTCTTCCCTGGAGTGAAGGAGCTGGCTCATGGTGTGGGAGCAAAGAGGCCATGTTTACATGGCCTAAAAATATGCCAAGTAAGGCTGTGTTCTTTGCCCATATCTCTGCATCTCACAGGACATCTGTGCACTTGGAAAGACCCAGAAAGGGCCAGTTTAGAAAATGGTTCTTCAGATGATGGGAGGGGAGGGCCTGAAAAATGAACTCTAGAAAATAATAACTATTTTGAAGTGCTAGAAGTTGGTTATGGAAATAAAAACTGGCAGGTCACTAAATTTTGTTTTAAATGAGGATGACCAGACTAGGTTTTTAAAATAGTGACTTTAAACAGCTAGAAAAACCTGGAGGTTTCCATTTTCAATAACAGAAAATTGTGTGCATTCAGCTATATACACGTTTGTAATGCGTTAGTCAATTCATTCATTCTTCACTTAAACATTCTTTCATTTACTCTTTTATTGATTCACACAGCAGGTTAAATGGCTATTTGATGGACCAGAGCAAAAGTTTGGAAGATTCCTTTTAGCCTGAGAGATGAAAGAAAATAAATTGTGCTGTATTTGGTCTTCTTTGATTACTTTGTTGTTGTTGTTCTGTAAATATAAATGGAGTGATTGTCCCAGTGTCAATAGCCAAAAAAACTGCAACAGAGAGTTAGTGACCAATTTGATCAAAATTACAAATCAGAAAAAAAAAACAAACCTAAATTTAAAGTCAGGCCTGTCTAATTTTTTTTTTATATACTTTAAATTCCTTAAGTTGTTACTCAAAGGGGATTTTTTTTTTAGATGATTTCCAGTGACATATCAGGTGCCAGTGCCCCAGAATCCTGCTACCCTGACTCACCTAGTGTCGCCCAACCACTTGTGAATTTCCCTGCTCCTGGCGAGAAGATGAGGTTTCTGGGACAATATAAAGATCTGATGTTTCCAAGTATGCCTCGCCCTGGTTGATCCACTGAGGGAGACCTCAAGCCTGCAAAACTGTCCTCAGATCGAACTGGTTTCCAATTAGGCATGCCATGTGCCTGAATTCTTTGTGTTATTTACTTTTCACCAACCCTCGGGGTTAGGCTTTGGCCAGAGCAAGAGAAAGCTGTCTCAGTTTTAAGTTTCAGCCAACCGCAGAACCACCACCCCCTGTGCAGTCAGCCCCTGAGAACTCCAGGCCCAGTGTGGCCTTGCTGCTCACTGCCTCTTCCTCAGAGAACTCACCCTCTGTGTGTGCTTCTGTGGACCTTCGCTTTGTTAGCACTCACCTTTTATGGACGTTTCCTTCTTCGCATCGTATTTCACAATCCTGGGACCCCATAAATCTGCCAATATGGTCCAAAACAAGACCACAGAAACCTCTGCTCCATATCCTCGTTGGGTCATGGTATATGACAGAATCCCCTTACATGGGATATGGGATGTGGGATGCGGTGCTCCTGAGTGCAGCATGGTTCCCCTCCCCCAGCTTCTGCTGAAGGTGTTGGGTCATTGTCATCAACTGGACACGATCACAATCACCATCCACTTGTCAAGTATTTGTTAGTTTTTTGCCTGACCCTGACATTGATTGACAGGGATCCTGAAACTCTATGACATGTGTGTTGAATTTGACCTCTTTCAGCTTTCTGCACCAGGTGACAGAAGGCACTAAGTTCCCTCCACTCTGCTTTTATTACATTCTGATCTGCAGACCACAATCCATAGAATAAATCTTACGTTCATCCTTTCTCTCTCTCTTCCTGTATGTCTGTCACCTGTGTGTGTGTGTGTGTTTAATCATGGCTTTATCTTCCTTTGACATCTATAAAATTTCCTCAAAGTAAGGTGAAATCAGAGAATAAAATGAAAATACCTGCCCTTCTGCCCTTCAATGTTGGCTCATTCTTTAATGGCTTTTAAATAAGCTTGTTTGCTCCAACTATTTCTTTGGGTTGAGTATTTTTGTATGAGAGTCTTTGCATCCTTATTAAAAACCATGTGTCTTATACATACTAAGATAGTCTCTGTGGTAGTCACTTGCCTCTTCCAGTTCTATATCACACTTCCACACCCTCATTACATAAATGGAAAGCCAAGTATATTAGGCACAACATTATAAACTTCGTACTTTGCCTTTATGGCTGATTTCATTTACAGTGCTATTGTTTGGCTTCAGCTTCTGTGTACTGGATAGAAAACAGGTGTTCATGGACAAAAGAGGAAAAATAAATTGGCAGAATATCCCAGATTATACTTTTTACTCAATCATGCCACAGCTGCTTCTCAAGCGTGACCCCTCGCTAGGGGCTGAGAAGACAGAAGACACCATGCTGGCTTGATCCCTATCCTCAAAGAATGTACTCTCCAGTCAAAGCTGAGCTTGGGTGGGAGGAGCAGAAGTTGAGACACCATAAAGTGAACATGCAAGGTCGAAAGGTAAAGCTGTACAAGATGGGAAGGCTATTGTGTGGCATGTGACCAGTGTGCCGACACAAGGACACCCCACTCCAGGCTTAGCAGACCAGGCACCACTGTAATCAGATATGAAGAACTAGGTGGCACTTGGTTGTGTCGCAATGAGAGTAAGAACTGTTGATGCCCTGGATACAGTATGAGCCAGGGTGTTAAGGTGGGAAAGTGAGGACTGTTCTGGAAAGAGAATGTTGAGTTTACTGCAAGAGAAAGTTCAAGAAGGGGGAAAATCTGAAATGAGACTGTAGTGGGGGTAGGGCAAAGGACCTTGGATTCCTTAGGAAGGAATGTGCACTTCACATGGTGGATAATGCAGATCACTAAGCATTTCTCACCATGGACACAGCATCATCAGATTTAGACAGCAAAATTGGCAAAAAATAGGAATAAGAAAGAAGAGTGCTCTCAGTCAGGAAAACATTAAGGTGTTCTTGTATTGCAGTCTCTGCAAGCTCTTCTAGGCCATGGTTAGTTGGCTCTGTTGGTGGAGCTACTATCCCCTCCAGGTCCTTCTATCATTCCCTACACCCCACTTTCCCACAAGAATCCCAATGCTTTGTCCAATGTCTGGCTGTGAGTCTCAGCATCTGTTTTGAGCCATTGCTAGGTGTAGCCACACAGAGAGTGGCCATGCTAGGCTCCAGTCTGTAAGCATAGCAGAATATCATTAATAGTGTCATAGCTTGGCTAAGCACCAACCAGAAACCAGGCATGAATTGGACCGAGGTCCCCATACAGAGCAGATAGGCAACTCAGGCTTCATGTTGGTCCCCTAATAAGGGGAGCAGGAGCTATCTCTGACATGGACTCTGTTGCCTCCTATTTGATCACTTCCCCTTGACAGGACTGCCTAACCAGGACACTGGGGAAGAGAATGTGTTCGGTCATGACTTGACTTGATGCAGTTGGGTAGGAGTATGGGGGTAGGGGGAAGAGGGAGGAAGGGTGGGACCAGAAGGAGAGGAGGGGGGGCTATGATCAGGATGTATGAAGTGGATTAATTCATTAATTAATTCTTTAAAACATGTTCAGGACTTGGCTAAAACCCTGGTAGAGAGAGAAGTCCTGCACACAAGGCAGTGCCTCAATAAAGCCTCCATGGAGGAGGCATAGGTGGTACTCTTCATAGCTCTCCCGTTTCCACGTGCAGCCAAAAACTCCCGGATGTCCATTCAGGTTTATAATACGGTATGAGTGGTGCTCTCTCAGCTGCTTAGTGCACACTGCAGGGGAAAGGCTCTCTTACTGACAACCGCAATTCCAACACTGTCTTGATCAGCATTTGTATCGCCTTATCATAGCACAGCCATCAGACATTCCATGGAGCCAACACTACAAGGGAAGGGAGGGAAGGGAAGGAGGGAAAGAGAGAGTGAGGGAAGGAGAGAGGAAAATAGGAAAGGAAGAAGAGACACAGAAACAGAGCTGAGAGTCTAGATGGCTTCTGGAGGACATTATATTCAAGCGTGGACAAAGGCCAGCAATGAGTTGCATCCTCTTTGCCAGTGGATCAGCTGTTTGATCAGCAGCATATGGCTAGTAATGAACACTATAAAGAATCTTGATGTAGAAGCCGTAAGACCTGGATTTTAGACCTAGCTTGTTGATTTTCTAATGAAGTGCTCCTGAAATAGGCTCTCTTTGCATCTCAGTCACCTAAGGGCTATACATGTTTGGTATAGAAAACAAACCAAATTTGTGGACCAAGGCACCATCAGATAAAATGACCAAGAAAGAGTTCTTGTGAGATGTGGTATGTGCTGAAACATGCAGAAGGAACAGCTCTGGGCCTGGGAGGTTGGACAAGAAAATTCAAGACAGAGGAGAGCAAACACACTCTTCCTGGGACAATGTATCTGTTCTGTTGCTGTGGTAAACAAAAACAAACAAAAAACACCACGCCTAAGGCAACATATTGAAGGAAGGGTTAAGGCTTAAGTCTCCAGAGGGATGGGTCCACCATGGCAGGGAAGTGTGGCATGCAGTGGCAGGCAGGGCAGCAGGAATTGGATGCTGAGAGCTCACAGCTTGCATCCCAAGCAGGAAGCAGAGACAGCAAACTAGAAATGGCACAGGTCTTCAAATTCTCAAAGCCCAGTAAGACCACACATCATAAGCCTCCCCCAAGAGCATCAACTAGGGGCCATGCATTTAAACTCCTGATACTATGAGAGACAATGATCTTTTAGACCCCCACTGCGAATGCCAGGCAGGCTGTGCTGAGGGAGGCCAGGAGGCTCACTCCAAAGGCTCTGACTGCAACTCTAGCAAAGTTTGTTCTCTCCGTTTGCTATTTGCAAGCCTGTTTAATTTTAAAGAAAATCTTTCTATTGATCACATTTAGAAGGTCATTTGGACAGCGTGATGGAAACCAAGGGGCAGACAGAATGTTGCACAGCAGCAACTTTGAGACATTTTTTTCCTGCACACAAAGTGAGCATAGTTCAAAGCCGGAGGAGAATCTATACAACCCTGAAAAGCTCTGCAAAGGAGAGGCTGAACAAACTCTGGCAGAAATGTCAGTTTCTGCTGGCAGAGGCTAAAGTCAGAAACCACAGCTTCATCTGACCACATAAAGCGTGCTCACAGTGCAGCAGTTATGACTTTACTCTCAGCTGCGGGAGCTGACCTTTTCTGTGACTGATGGTGAAGTTCAGGAGAACATCTGTGAGAAACTAAAACCTCTTCCTGAAGGAAACTACTCGTGGCGGCAACTGCATTGGATAGCTGCCATAGCGCTTGCTTTTCAGTACTACAAACTCTTCATCTAGAAAAAAAAACATTAAAGAGGCACACATCAGGGGAGCCTACTGATAGAAGAGCTGTGTCTGAGTCCATCCTTCTACCCCTGGCTGTGTGTCCTTGGCCGTATCCTTGAGACTCTGAGTGCCTGACACCTCCCTGAAAGGAGGAAGACAGTAGACTTTACCTGGTTTTTCTCCAAAGATGGTTATGATGTTTAAACAGGAGAATAACAAGATAATCTTGCATCCTCTGTATAAAGCAAGAAGCAATCACCTCTGTGACTTTAGGACTACTCAGGATTTTGTGATGGATGTGATGTCCATTTGATACTATTGGAATGGACCACACCTATTCATTAGGAAGAATGAAAGTTGAGAGAGAGGAAAAGAGAGAGAGTCTTTAGCAAAACGTCGTTATAGGCTTTACTTGCCTCTTCCTTACAGATTTATTTATTATGGCACACACTAAATGCAACGGCCTGAGTTAGTTATCACTTTCCCATCACCACATGACTGAGCCTGCGTATGCATGCTTCTGCCAGCACACGAGAGCAACATGGAACACACGTTCCTCTTAGACCTCTGTGTATGAGGGCAGGAGAACCCAGTCTACTCGGTTCCCTGCAGGTACAGGAGATCCCTTGAATGATTTATATCATGTGACCAAATCTCTGTTTCCTCCATGTCTTGGTCAGGAAAGTGTATCAGTGGCAGGAAGTGCCACAGTCTTATCCAGGGCACTTGACCATGTTGATTTACATCCTTCCACTCCCCGCCACACACACCCCCACGCACAGTACACATCCTAGTTTTCCTGCTCAGTGGACATCACAACATCAGGAAGAGGCATCGAGGATGCCAGGCCTGCAAGAGATCTTGAAGCTCGCTGATAACTAGAATTCCTTCTCTCCTCACTCCGATGTCATGAAGTGCAGGCTGTGTGCGGGCCCTGAGGGCGGTAGTCATTATTATCCTGGAGCTGTCTCCAATGTATTCTTCATCCCCTCTGTTTCATCTGCCTGCTCAGCACTGACACATCCTTCCCTTGGGTGATAACTCTTTAAGCACTTCAGTGCAGCTCTCCATGTCCACAACTCTCCTCTCCCCACACTGACCTTATCTTCCTTTTTTATTCAGTGCTTCTAAGATACCCTAAATACAGTCTTCAAATTGAGTCCCTTTGACAATGGCTTTTAATAGCCGATAGCTAATGGAGAAGCAGCCAGCTTCTTACCCAGCTCCAAGCTGGCCATTTGTAAATTTGTGTCAATGGAACCTCTGGGGACCAAGGCAAGAACAACTCAAAGTTCAGAAAGTCAAACAGATGCTTATTGTTTGCTTTTATTAGATAGATAGATAGATAGATAGATAGATAGATAGATAGATAGATAGATAGATAGATAGATAGTCTGGGCCTGGCAGTATGCCTGCCATGCATTTGAACACAAGTGTGTTATTACTTGGAGACTTGTTTTAATCTGCAAATAAGAAACCCACTGTCCACCTGTCAATGATGTCACACAGAACACCCTGCCCTACTGGGGTCTGCTTATCAATTGAGAGCTGCTTAGCAGCAGTGTGTGGCTTATTTAGGAGAGCTGTATGAGGCCTGTGTCTTCCTCTCATCACTTGTATGGTGGGGATGCTAAGCCCTTCCT
The DNA here is from genome assembly GCF_907164565.1 of Psammomys obesus. NCBI lineage: Eukaryota > Metazoa > Chordata > Mammalia > Rodentia > Muridae > Psammomys > Psammomys obesus. Next base: position 9,104,747 of record NW_026596064.1, read on the forward strand.
GTGGAATCTTAGAACTATATAAACTTAACCAGTTAGTTGCAGGAAAAGCCCTTGACAGTGTTGTTCTTCGTGATTTCACTGTAGACCTCCTCCAGGGGCACTCGTCCAAAGCCTTTTCTTTGTGGAACATGAGAAAAGCTGTCAATTTTAGAAATACTGTCAAGAGCTGCCATACGAGTGGAGAAGGTAGCCAGTTAACAAAGACCTTCTGTTGGCTCAAACCCATGTCCAAGCAGACTTCTCTAGTGGCTGTTCCACAACGTTCATAGTAGAAATTTTGTTTTACTTTAAAATTCTAAGTGTGCTGTAAGTACTAAGCTGACCCTGAACTCACAGAAATCTGCATGCTTCCGTCTCCCTAATGCTGAAAGTAATGGTGTGTTCTTCCTAGCCAAAATATGATTTTGCGTTTGTCTGTAGGCTTTTTGTTTTGTTTGGGCTTCTTGTTTGTTCCTTTTGATTTTTTGTTTGTTTGTTTGCTTGTTTGAAAGAGAAAGAGAGAGAACAAAAGTTGGATGGGTCCAGAAGTAAGGAAGATCTGAGAGGAGTTTGGGAAGGGGAAAAAGATAAAAATATATGGTATAAAATAATTCTTAAATTAAATCTATGTGTAGACATTGGCTTAAAGCTCGGTGCTGCCCATAGACCTGAGAAAAACCTGGATGTTTCCTATACTGGGACAATCCAATATAATCCAGCTGTCCAAGGGGGTAAAATAAGAGAATTTTTTTTCTAGAAGCAGGTCCGTCTTAAGCAAGAAATGCACAGTTGTGTAAGGATTTAGATCAAGGACAAAAGACAATGAAGAACACACAAGGAACATCCCCAAAACAGCAGAGCAGGGTACAAGTAAGATGAGGAACCCCTAAAACATAAGTGCATTCATATAGTCAGGGGAGCAATCAATACGTATGATCTTTGGTTTTCCTCTACCTTGCATCTAAATTAAAAGAGAAACAAATATATCATTATGGGGCCTGAAAGTAGGGGAACTATAGCCCAAAAATTTACAAAATAGAAACAACACAGTCTTAAACAAGTGTGAGGTCCTTCTAATCAGGAGACCTAGTTAGCCACAGGTCTTACTTTAGATACGGGAGACAACACTCCTCAGCTCCTGGGCCAAATCTCTGGTAATGGGATGAGAGTAGGAGTGGACAGAGGTGCTGTATTGAGCTTGAAGCAGTGACACCCACCCCCATGTTTTCTCCAGTGTTTCCTTGCCCTCCTCTGGTGAGCACAGAGTCTCTGAGTTTCGATGGCAGAGTGGTCACCCTGAAGCGATCACCACCCTGGAGACAGCTGTTCCAGAGTTCTGAAGCAAGAGAAGAGCTCTAGTGTGTTAAGGCACTTAGGTGAAGGGTGTGCGTCATTGTAGCAGATAGACAGAGAAAGGGCAGTAGAAGGAAGGCAGTGAATTTGAAACCTGGTAGGGGAGATTACAAGACACTTCTCTTGTGTTAGTTCTTCATCAAGTGGCAATTCAAAACTGATACTTAATGTATTATAACTCTAGGAATACACACCGTGTCACCTTCCCTCACTTTATTTTTATTTTTCTGAGAAAGAATTATTCTAAGATGATATATTTTCCTTCGGATATCTGCCAGTCTTTGGGCCCATTGCCACACTTGTTCCATTCTTGGTTAGAACAGGCGTCACCAATGTGGCAGAAGCCAGGAGGAAAGCCATCTTCTGGGGACACTGTTCCCCATAGGCTCCATCTGAGCAAATAGACTTTAACTTGTCACCATGAGTTGGTAGCTTATTCCCCGAACTCCAGCTGATAGTTGTAAGAACCAACTTGCTCTAACATCCCTGAAACAGGTCCTTCTAAATCTTCATTTTGATAACAGTTTAGATATTGCTTTCATTTAGAGTTGCTCCTCATTGCTCTCAAACACAGGGTTGCTGTAGGACACCCCTTGCATGTCAGAGTAGGAGGTTTGGTTGAGTGGGGGCCAGCTTGAATCGTTTGCCAAGTTCCTCTGCCATATCTGGTACTGGCTTTTTGATTGATAGCCAAAACATCTCTTAACTGCTATCCACAAAGCTCGATTTTCAATAATGGCCTCCTGTAAGATAAAAGATAAACAATTTTGTGATTCGAGTTACCTAATTCCATAGATCATAATCAGACAGTGTTTTGGTTTTGCTTAGATTCAGCTTAACAAAATTCTGGGACCTAAGCAAATATTAAGTGGTTTTGTGGCTAGATTCTCAAACTTTCCTTCTTAAACTCAGTTGGAAGAAGGTACTTTCAAAAGCCTGGAAGTTAAGCTGGAAGCAGCCTACCTCGAAGATTGTCCTTGGGAATCTCACATCTGAATTAAATTTAAAGTTGTTCAAATTCTATATTTCACACCATACCACATCCAACTTCATGCCTTCTAAAATGACATTTTATACAATTTTTAGCATCTCATAGAACTGAATGTGTAGAAAGATGCATACTGTGTCTTTGATACACTTCAGCAAGACACTGCTAGACATGAACGCAGGTCAATGAAATTTAGATAGGGGCCTCAGTCTTGGGGTTGGAAAGATATGGATTCATTTCATAACTATAAGGCTATGGCCAGGTCATTAGCCTAAGACCTGTGTCTAATTCTAACCAATAAAGAAGAAAGTCGATTATCCTGAACCTGTTGGGTTAGAAATAATAATCCCTTCCTTCTATATACTGTAAGGATTATACAACTGCCCTTACATAGCAGGGAAGGGCAGGGTAAGTCAGGGCATGGCAAGGCAAGGTAGCGCTGTCACCCTTTACCCACCCTTCTGAACTACTTTTTAAACTAATGGTTGTGTGTTGAGGCCCTGCTTACACAGGTTTCACATTCACTAAAGTACCTGTTTAACAGTATAAAAGTAATGCCTCTTGAAAAACATTTGGGGCTGGAGAGACAGCTTAGCACTTGAGTACACTGGCGGCTGGCTGCTCTTTTTCAGGACCAGAGTTCAAGTCCCAGTACCACATGGCAGATGATAACCGTCTATAGCTCCAGTTCCAGAGGATGTCAAGTGCTTTTTTTGTCCTCTTTGGGTGCCACATGCACATGGTACACAGATACACATCCAGGCAAAACATCCAAACACATACAAAAAAAATTAATTAAAAACATTTTGGTCTGCCACCTAATTCTATGAGTTTGTTTCAAGCTTAAGTGAAACAAGTCATAAAACAAATCACAGAAAAGATTAACTTGTATGTGTGGTGTATTCCATTTTACCATATTCTGTCCAAAAGTAGAGTGTCTGAGATATTCTCATGAGAGACACTAAAGAAAACAAACTGACAAGAATAACTGACTTTGATGTCCATCATGTTATTTTTGTAAACTGAGCCAATGAGGAACTATGCTAGATGTAGTTTTTTCTTAAGCCTACTCACATTTGTTACTTGAGTCTCATTGTCCATAGTAAAGATAAAGACACCTTGCCAGGGTCTTTTCCTATGAACACTGGTAGGCTTCTTGGCAAAAATTGAGACCCAGAGAGCCAATTCAGCTTCTGGCCAACCTCAGTGCTTACCAGCCAGACCTAATCTGTAACAGGATAATTGTAGCTCTTTTTTACAGCTGGGAGAAGGCAGGAACACTGGAACCAACTCCAAGTTTTTAAATTTAACAGCTGTGGGTAGCCTTAGCATTTCTTCAAACCAGTTAAGTGGAAGGTGAAATATGGATCTCCATATTGTGTGGAGTTTCCCTCCTTCTAGTGTAACTACTTATACCTCCTTGCTTATCATTCTCCAAGGGATAACTGAAGAATTGCTAGGTGATCTGCTTTGTGACTCTGCTTTGTAAATTAAATGCACAGCTAGAAGCAAAAGCAGAGCTCTGATGAGAATCCAGTTCTTTCTTTTTCTTTTTTTAACTTTATTTATTTTTATTAATTATAGTTTATTCACTTCTTATCCCAGATGTAGCTCCCTCCATCATCCCGTCCCAATCCCACCCTCCTTCCCTCATCTCCTCCCATACCCCTCCCCAAGTCTACTGATAGGGGAAGTCTTTCTCCCCTTCCATCTGACCCTAGCCTATCAAATCTCATCAGGACTGACTGCATTGTCTTCCTCTGTGGACTGGTAAGGCTGCCATCTCCATCAGGGGGAGGTGATAAAAGAGCCAGATACTGAGTTCATGTCAGAGACAGTCCCTGTTCCCCTTACTAAGGAACCCACTTGGACACTGAGCTGCCATGGGCTACATCTGTGCAGGGTTATCTCCATGCATGGTCCTTGGTTGGATTGTCAGTCTCAGAAAAGACCCCTGTGCCCAGATTTTTTGTTCTGTTGCTCTCCTTGTGGAGTTCCTGTCCCCTCCAGGTCTTCCTATCTCCCCCTTCTTTCATTAGATTCCCTGATTTCTGCCCAGAGTTTGGCTATGAGTCTCAACATCTACTTTGATACCCTGCTGGGGAGAATCTAGTTCTTTAAAGAAATTTTATGTAAGCTTTTTCTGTGGACTATTCAGTTCTTAAACCCTTGTGTGCACACACTTGCATGCACAGTAATAAAAAAGTGGGCAGTATTATAGCCATTCCTATCAACTCCCAAGCTTTTGAGCAGGCAGGGAGTGGGGCTCACAAAGCAAGGGCTCACTCAAATCTCTTTGATTTCTGGGCTACTCTAGGATTAGATTGGAGGTAGGTTTAGGATTAGAGGCAGGCCTCAGTAAACCAGATAATACGTAAAATTCTGCAATGACAGCCAGCCATCATGCCAACCCATCAAGAGAAAAGTGTTTGAACTATGGATAGCACAGGCTGGCCAGCAAGATGGGTTTATCTCAGTTCATCCAGCATCGCTTCACACTTTCTGGCACATATTCAGAACCTCCTAGGGAAAGACAACTTGCTGAGTCCATGACAGTCCACACCTTATCTCAGGCTCTCTCACCACATGAGGCAGGTAAACATAGAATCCATCATTCTCAATTTTAATAGACCTCTACCAAAGACTCACTACTCTATCTGTAAGCACTTGTTGAGCATGGAGAAAGGGGTTACTAAACAACTGGATGTCGTAGTGAGGGTGTCTAAGGTGGAAGCTCCCACTCTCTGATGCTATTTCTCAATTCAAATGTTACTGCCAACTCACAATAAACATGCTTGTCTTTATCTTCATTTCTCACTCAACATGAGAACCAAAGAAGATGCCTAGCTTTTTATCAGCTACCCACGCTAACTGCTGGGCATGAACAAGGTCATTTCTAACATTTAGTTTAGATGACTCTTACTCGGCCCCTACTAGAATTAAGCAGGATTTTAAACGCAATAGTTACTAACACAAGTTCTTGCCAGCAGAGCTTAATGGCAAGCAAAAGAAACTATTAACACCCAAATAACCACAGCATGTGTCTGCTTGCTATGTGAGATTGTGAGTCCCACCCCTGTAATCTTTCTCCTGTCAAAGTACCTTAGGATATACCACAGGGTCAATGAACTGTTGTGGAAAGAACAAATGTATAAAGGCATGATTGAAAACTTGACAGAAATAACATAAAAAGTGGTAAGTGCCGCAAGAGCTGATGAAGGCTTATTAAGCTTATACAGTTTTTTTTTTTGTGTGTGTGTGTGTGTGTGTTTGTTTCTATATGTGTTTGAGGGGCCTTGTTTATTTTGGCTTGGTTTGTTTAGATTTGAACTTCTGAGATTGAATCTCCCCGTACAGCAGAGCCTGCCTCAAACTCTTGATTTTCCTACCTCAACCTCTCAAGTTCTAGGATTACAGACAAGCAGCACCACTATGCCTGGATAGGTTTATGTCTATTAAACACCTACTATGTGCTTCTCGCTAATCATATTTCTGTCTATATATATGTATACATACATATATATGATTTATATATATATATATATATATGATTGTTATATATGATTACTATATATTGTAAGGTACAATTACTGGTGACATTTATAGCAGAGGGAGCAAACCAACAAAACAGAATAATTTGCTAAAAATCAGGCAGTAAGGAAGAGCTGAAGCCAGGATTCACACCAGAAAGAGTATCTGAGCCTGTGCCCTTTGTGCAAATATACCAAGTTAGGAAAGGCTTCCTGCTACAACATTTGACAGACTTTGACACTTGACAACCATTGCTCTTCCTTGTCCACCTGCCTAAAAAACAAAAACAAAAACAAAACAGACAAACAAAAGGTCTAAGTGAACCAGTCTGAGCATAGACTCTCTTACCCAGAATGCCTTTCCCTCTGAATAACAATGAGACAGTCCTAATCAATAAGACATACGAAGAAGTCTGCTGACAGGCCATAGGAAACCTTCTGTTTCCTGGTAATATCTGAGGAAATAGAATTCCTTGAGTGCCTTCCCTGTTTTCTTTCTGCCCATAAATAGATGTATCGCACACACAGCAGGTCTGGAGACATGAGCAGGAACGATGAAAGGGGACAGCTAAGAGTCTCATGGCACTGAAGAGTGCAGAGCTCTGACAAGTAGGAGTCCTGAAGTGTCCACCCAAGTCTGGTTCCCAAATCAGGAAATATCTATGTTGTCTAAACTGTGTATGTGAGTTTTGCTAATTGCCTAACAGAGCAAGGGTTAGGAAAGATTCATGAAGAGGCTATCCTGACACGGTGCCATAGAGTATGGAACAGAGTGTCAACATACAGGAATAAAGAAATATGTTCCAAGTGAAAAGTGCAGTCACCAAGATGCACATAAGATTATCCTTTAAATCAGCAGTCTCAATCTGTGTGTCACAACCCCAGGATCACAAATCAGATCTTTACATTTCAGTTCATAACAGTATCAAATTTATAGTTATGAAGGAGCAACAAGATACTTTTATAGTTGTGAGGGTCATCACAACATGAGGAACTGTATTAAAGAATTGTGGCATTAAAAAGGTTGAGAACCCCTGCTTTAAAAGGTGAAAACCGCCTTCCTGAAACTCAGTCAAACTCAGTCTTGGACACCCACCTCAATCTGATTGCCTTAGAGACTGTGTGCCTTAGCATAGTGCTTTCATATGTGTTGCCTGAACCCATCACAGCAGACTCACCTGGCCACATGGTGGACACATACTCTACAACACTGAGTCAGACACAGAGAGGGGAGGGTTTGGTGGTCTGTGTTTCCCTTTTTTCCAAGCCAGCCAGGTGAGTGTGATGCCAACTCTGCTCTGGCATAGCCCTGGTTTCACCTCCAGAGAGAGGCTACAGGGCCCTGATGATGTGCTCTGCTCTTTCACAGACCACTGTAGCAGTATCTGCTTGATACAGGATGGGGCATTCTCAGGGATTCCATCCTCAAGGTACTAGCTGAGAGGTCAGGTTGTAAAGAACCCACAACCCACTGTAAATACTCCAGTTGCTGGAACACAATGGTTCTACAATTCAAAGCAAAAATGGAGACAGATAGCACGCTACATTTCTCCTCCCCTTTATCGAAGCCTTCAAAGGTTCTACCCTTCCTTAGCAAGCTTTGAAGAAGGGAGATTATGTCTAATATCACCGAGAGATGAGAGGGAGAAACATTTAGAGATAAAGACGGAGGCAAGCTCATTTCACTGAGGAAAAGGAGCAAATGGGGGCTGTAGAATGAAAGCTGTGAGACTCATTTCTCATCACCGGCAAAAATGATACAAGCTGTTAAATGAAAGAAGCTGGATACAAAAAGGCCCATACCTCTGAAGCAAAATAATGTAAACCTACATTTTCAACACTCAATAGACAGAAGCGGGGTGACTGAGAGTTCAAAGCTAGCCTGGGTTACATAGTAAGATCCTTTCTTTAAAAGAAAAAAAAAGTGGTAGAGCAGTTCAGTGGTGGAGTGCTTATCTAACATGGACAAGACCCTGAGTTCGGTCTTCAACAGTGAAGACAAAACCAAAAAACCAGAATGATTTTTATTGATATGAAATGTCCCAAATAGGAAAATCCATAGAGACAGAAAGTGTGTTTGTGATTGTCTAGGAGGCAGAGAAGAGAATGAAAATCAATTGCTAATGGGTTGAAGGATTTCTTTGGGGATGGTGAAACAGTTCTGGAACTGGGTAGTGTTTATTGTTGCACATTCAGCAACTATACTAAAACCCATTGAACTGTTTACTTTAAAATTGTGAGTTTTATAGTGCACAAATCAAATCTCAATTTTAAAGTGTGAATTCTATTTGAGTCTGTATTGGGGAATTTTAAGAACGGATAGAACCTTAAAGAACATGAATGAATCCCACCCACACTTTACAGATGAGAGAAGCAATTGCTTGTTTTCTCACTGCACACTGCGCGGAGCCTTTGCACAGCATGAGAAAGAAAGACCATAGCAGTGTGGAGCCTTTGCACATTAAAGTTGCACCATTCTCAAACTCCTGAATAGCTAGGCCACACCCACTCACACAGCTAACAGCCTGAGGGCACTTACCTCCACAGCTAGGGACACAACAAAGTTGGAGCTGATCATGATGAGAATGTAGACTCTCCACAGGACAGGGGTACAGAGTAACTGGCAGAAGACAATGAATCATAGTCTCAGGACAAATATGCTGGAAAAGTTTCCAAGCTCTCCCCAAACATTAGTATAGGCTATAAATCACAGCAGAAACACACCACAAATGGGAGCGATAGCTCAGGAGTTACAAGTACTTGTGTTTCAAAGGCTCAACAGTTCAGTTCCCAGCATTCACATCATCAGGCAGTTCCCAGCTACCTGCATCCCAAGCTCCAGGTAATCTGATATCTGCTTCTGGCCTTCATGGCACCCACATGCATGTGTACAAACACACAGACACAAATGAAATAAATCTAGAATATAAATGCTGCATATAATATATATTCCATACATATACTTTTACATATAGATAAAGAATGTGTAAGTATGGAAAACTGATGTTCAGTCATTTGAAGACTGTGGTTCCCCCCCCTTTAGTCTTTTTATCTAAAATTTCTAAATTTTATAACTTTTGCCATTTTTCAATGAAAAGAAATAATAGTAACCCCTTTTGTCCACTTGCTTTTTGTTGTTTTGAAAATGAAATTCAGGAATGTGACTTTATTCCCAGGCACCTCTGGGGACACATGTGTGAAACTTCCACCACGAATAGCATGGCCCTCTGTCCTCTACTGCCATGTTTCTCATCACCCAAGTCCTGCCTTGAAACGCTGGGTCAGGGATAGCTACACACCCTGTGCCTTCATGAGGGCCTTTGCCAAGGGATGTAATGCACATGGAGCTGAAATCAAGCTCTTTCCACACCTCCTGTGTCTTCTTCCAACCCCTCCTCAGGCACAGTGCCTGATCTGTAAGTAGGCAAATGAATGGATAAATGGATGAACAGGTGCATGGATGAATGGATGGGTGGATGAATAGAGGTATGCATGGATGGGTGGATGGGTGGATCGATGGATCAAAAAGCCATGTACCCTCTGCCGTGGACTGCATGCCTTATACAATGTCTTATGTGCTGATGGGAGAAAAAGCTGATGCAATCCCGTGGAGAACAATGTTTTCAAAATTATCATTTTAAATCCATTTCTAGGAATTTACTCCTGACATATATTTGTAGGTGACTTAAAAATAGGTACATGCTTCTTTTATTATGTCTTTATAAGGGTAACAAATTAGAAACAGCTACATATTAATTAATATGGGATTGCATACACATTATGATACATACAATCCATACTCTGAAATATAATGCATATATATTTAATAAAATATTATGCTATCATTAAAAATAATGAGGAAAGTTTATGCGCTTGTATGGCACAGTTACCAAAGTACACTGTTACATGAAAGTAATAAGCCACACGGATGTGTATGTGGTTATAGCAGGCATGAAAATGTTCCATTTAGCTCTCCTGCTGCTGGGAAGATAAATACATACAGCTATGAAAATGTTCCACTCAGATCTCCTGCTGCTGGGAAGATAAATATTGTCTGCCCCAGACAGTAGATTCAAACTCTACCACAACTGCCACCCCAAAGCTGTACTTCCCAGGAGCTGCTCGGGGCCCACAAATAAGGACAGCATGGGTTCTCATGAGACTCACTCCTGTAAGATGCCAGATACTCCTAAAAGACAGTCTCAGCTTGATCCTTAACTCACTGTGGACCGAGGCTCTTCTCAGAAGCCATCTTTCCTTCCCTCTCTACTTCACTGGGTTTAGTCTTTACCGTGGCATGAGGCCTCTCCTCACTATCCCCGGCTACCCTTTTCTCCCACAGAAATCTCCTACAATAAGTTGCTCGCATAACATATCCCACTTTGGTATCAACATCTCTGAATACCGACAAATGGAATATTTTATTACCATTGTGTAAAAACATGGGAGAAGATTCATGTACATAAGATATACATGTACTTTCCTGTGTATATACATCTATAGCTCTCTATATATCTATCTATACATTATAAATATATAGAAATATAACATAAATTATAAAATTTAGAAATATATATATATATTTCTATATATAAAGTGTGAAAGTATGTTTAAAAACCTGATATCATACTTTGCTCCAGAGAGAAGCTAGGTTGAAAAGGTTATTTTACTGTGTTTACATTTTTAAAAATTTTTACACTATGTGAATGTACTTCTTATTTTAGAAACATCTAGGTTGCAAAACAACATGATTCAATTTGTAATAAACTTCATAAATTTTAGGCAAAGCCCATTTACAGAACATAAATTTAAAAGGTGGAACAGTAATAAATAGTGTTATAATTTTCCTTGCTGAATATCTCACATTCTCTAAAATAGACTCATATTTACATAATAAGAAGGCCTGGTTTTAAACCGAACAGAGCCTCTTTGCAGCATCATTTGTAATCCCACTGTCAGAGACTCCACCCAAGTTCTCACCAAATAAAAGCATCGCCTTTTTAGTTATGCCAGAGTGCCAGCCTGACTGTTAGAGCCAAATACATAAAGTACATATATAAGCTTTTCCTCACTTGAGTAGGTAAGATTATGGTATCTTGTAGGATTTCAAAGTTGTCTCGGTTACATTTTTCAGATGTAAGAGAGAGAGCTTGAAATAGAGCAGTCACTTTGAAAGCGTCTTCAGATACGAGTATGAAAGTACAGAAAAGCATGGTGTTTAAAAGTAAGTACAGATCTGAGAATTAATCTAAAGAGTATTGCAGGTGAAATTTCTTTAAATTAAAGGTATTGCAGGTGAAGTTTCTTTAAACGGCCTTTGAAAGCAAAAAAAATATATAAGTTGATGTTTACCAATCTTACAGGGCATTTTGTTTTTAATGAAAACTGGTTCAATACTTGTTCAAAGGCTGTCTTTAGTCACAGAATCAGCACTTGATAGAATCTTATTTCCTAATTAGCTTGAGTGAAAAATGGGATGGTTCAAAATTCTTTTAAACTCTACCATTTCCAAAGTACCTAACCAGCGTAGAGAGGTCCTGTCAGTTACCACAGTGACCCTGCTATCAGATGATGGTGACAAAAACACATGGCACTGTCATCCTCCAGAGAGGATACTTACGTCTAAACGCCGATGCAAGTCTGGGATATCCGCAAATAGAATGAAAAGACACACGCCCATCTGTAAAATCAGCACAAGGACAAATATATCTGAGGAAACAAGAACACAAGCTATCATTTTGAGAAGGCATCGTGTGAAGTGCCACATCCATTGACTGATATAGTCTAGGTTAATGCTGATTACATTTTCTTGACTTCCGCATCCAAATACAGCATAATGGATAGAAGCACTCATTTCTATGCAATGGGTCTCACCTCTGCAATCTGTGTGCGCGCCCTTGAAGGGGGAAGAAGATCTTTTTTTATATCCATGTTATGTTTTAATTAGTACAGGTGGTAAATAAATATATAGAGAATAGCAGTGGCAAAATGCCCTTTTGAAAAGTGCTTTAAAGACATCCAAGTATCTGGCTTTAAGACAAGTCATATGCCTCAAATCCATTTCTGGAAAACCAGAAATGCCATAAATACATGAAATTTTAAATTGTGATTATATAAAGATGAACATTCAACTGCTTTTTCATACCAATGAGGAAAAGGCAAAATTAATCTTCCTGGAACAATTTTGTATGAGGATATTGATCCGTCAACATGCGTTTCTGAAGTTTGACAATTAGAGGCTTAAGATAATATACAAATGCATGTCCCAAAGACTACACAGGGCATGCGCTTCTTCTAAAGAACCTCTCTGCCCCAAATTACCCCAGCCAAGACTGTCCACAATGCTGTATAATGGGGTTCCTCATGGCCAGACCTACTCCCAGTCTGCCACCACACAATGCCATCTTGACCAGCCTTCCCAACAGCACACAAGTTCCAGTGAGGGTTGTGACCCTTCTTGTGTCCCCAGCATGAATCCTGACAGATACTGACAAGTAAAGATTGATCTTTACCCTGATAGACTAGGATCAGATGGAAAGAGAGGAGGACCTCCCCTATCAGCGGACTGGGGGAGGGACATGGGTGGAGAGGAGGGAGAAAAGGTGGGATTGGGAGAAGAAGAGGGAGGGAGCTACAGGTGGGATACAAAGGGAATAAACTATAATTAATAAAAATAAAATATTATTTTAAAAAAAGATTGATCTTTACATTGACCTTCCCAAGATCCCCGGAGATATCACCTAAAGACAACTTTGGGTGGAGCCATGGGATGAAAAAAGAAAGAAGTTCTTTGATGGAAAGAGAGGAGCAGGGGAATGAGGCTGTGGTGCTTTTCAGAGCTCTGGAGATGAAGTGAGGGAGCTGAGACTCAGTTGTGCAGTTGGTTCCTGAGTGACCTGAACATGCCTGTTCTAATGATCAGCCATGCACTGATCATTAGAACGCTGCACCCCATGCAGTGTTACTCACAGTTTGTATACATGGGCTGCCTAAAGGGCTTTCCTTTAGAGAAGACAAGAGCCACAATGATGCAATTGATTGTTCCCAAAAACCATATAGTAGTATTCTCAAAACTCGCAAAGGTGCTGTTACTTCTGGTTTTCTCAGGAACATTGAGAGATGCAGTAGTTAAAGCTGAGATGCTATCATTCCTCACTGGGCAGACACTACGAAAGAAACAAAACAAAACAAAAGCCAATGGAGACCTCAGAACACTTGCATCTGCAGGTCACCTTGGCAAACACTGTCTGGAGTAGACATCCAATATTCATAATTATCCATTGGTAAAGAAGACACAAAAAAATAAAGAAAAAAAAAAACCAGCCATAGACAGATCTAGAATTTTGTATACATGAATAGGTAAATAGATATTTATGCAGATTTAACTGGCTCCTGATTCATTGAACTATGCATCCATCATGTATATTAAGGTTACGGGGCGGGGGGAGATGAATAAATTGTGATTCTCTCCTTGGGAGACTTAAGAACTCTGTCAGTTAATACACAGGATGACATATACTTTATTATTGAATAGGGGCAGTTTTGAAAGGAAAAGATTTTGACCATTTTTCCGGACATCACTTAAACTAGGCTCCTAAAACTGGAACAAACCAGGAAAGTTATAACCCCTAGCCAGCCTCACGATTAAACAAAACAGGCAAAAGTGTGTGATAAAAGAACAAATGACTCTTGGAAAATTTCCCAAAAGACTTAAGGAAATTAAAACCCTTGGTAGTTGAAGACCCATTTTCCTCCCTTCATATGGACCAGATGATGTTCAACAGAAATCAAACTTCAAGGAGCCAGATTTGAGCCACGCTGATACCTGTGCAACTCCATGAGATACCATGGCTGCTTCTGCACCAGGACGAAGCCCACAATGTGCATGGCCAAACTGAGAAGAATGTTGAAGATAACGGAGAGCAGCAGAGGTGGGGAGATCAGCCGCCCTGCAGGTCTAAACGGCACTAGCTTCGGGTTGGCACCATTTAGATTCACTACAAAATAAACCCAAGGTTTGCACGTATTAGAGCAGGGAAATGCTGTCTTCTTAACCATAAAAGTGGTACGATTAATGCACTGTCAGGCCTCAATCTAAGCATCTTCTGTTTGCAGCAGGATGGTAATTAACACAGAGACCTACAATGGATCAAAGATAGAGAACAAGGGACTGTAGAATGCTCAGCCCTAAATGGGACATCTGTATCATAACACATTCTCCCGAAACTCTGGGATCATTGCAACAGGCAGACCAGAAAGAATGGACAAGCAAGAAGTAATAGATGGCTACAATGAAACAGTGTCTTCTAGACACAGGGGACAGTTACATATATGAACTCACGGCAGTTGTGGCAGCATGCACAAGATCTGTGCAATTGTAAGCCAAACCAAATCTCAGCATGGAAAGGGGAGTTGGACATGAAGTCCCACCCCTGGCTGAGGGGCTATTGGCAATTGATATCTTCTCGGAGAGGGGGAGTCAATTTTCTCTAAGACTGAATTAACCAAATCCAACTAAATCAACAGTGCTCCAGCAGAAGGACACACATACAGGAATATCTGTGCCATACAAATCTGTAGTCATAAGGTAATTGTGTAATTCAAATTCTGATTTCTGTACTTCTCTTGCCTCACTTCTGGTTGCAATCCTTGTCCTGAGAATCTCCTGTCCCCATGTTCTGTAAATACTGTTTTCCTACTGACTTTTCCCCTGATATGCTAATAAAGCAGCTTACAGCCAATTGCTGAGCAGGGGAGAAAATAGGTCTGGACTTTCTGCCAGCCAGGGGAGATGAAGCTAGAGGAGAAAGTAAGAGATTCAACGAAGAGGAACAGGAGCAGAGAATGCTATAAAGTGTAAGTGCCTTGGGGATTTATGCTGAGAGAAAGCCAGATTAACATAGAGACTTAAGAATAAAGTAAATTGCTGCTCAGGATTGTGCAGTAAAGCTTTATAAACAAATATAATAGAGTTTCAATTATTTTGGTAATAGCTGGGTTAAGAGAGAAACAAACACAATTTTATAAAAATAACTTTACCACAAATCGGTCAGAGGATGAGTGAAAGCACAGAGTCAACAAGGGTTCCACATAAAACACAGATTTCTTAGCTGTAGAGACTGTCCAAAAGTATTAAAAGTATTCTTTCATAACACCCAGAAGACACCAATAAGCTGCTGACCTGCGCCAGCATTATTGGAGGTATCAGTAACACAGCAGCAACCAAAAAAAAAAAAAAAAAAAAAAAAAAAAATCACGGTCAGCAAGGAGTGGTGTCATACACCTGTAATCCCAGCACTCAGGGAGGCAGAGGCGGGCAGATCTCTGTGCATTCAAGGCCAGCCTGGTCTACAAAGCAAGTCCAAGACAGCAAAGGCTACACAGAGAAACACTGTCTCAAAAAAAGAAAGAAAGAAAGAAAGAAAGAGAGAGAGAGAGAGAGAG
>NW_026596064.1:9120140-9145061 GCF_907164565.1 Psammomys obesus
AGGAAGGAAGGAAGGAAGGAAGGAAGGAAGGAAGGAAGGAAGGAAGGAAGGAGAGAGAGAAAGAATGAAAGAAAAGAAACAGAGTCTTGTTCTCAAACACACACTCCAAAGAAGCAAAGCAGGTAAAACAGTATCAAAATAAAAACAAAATCCTTCATATATTAGACATAAAGACTGAAGAAAAGAGAAAAATATAGAATGACTATAGGTCTTTGATTTGAACGATTAGGGAGGTAGGTATGCTCTTTCAAAGACTACAAGATGTATAAGAAAAAGGATGGTTTTGATTCCTTTTACTTTGTTTTGCTGCTGTAGCCCTGGAGCATTAAGTAGCACAAACAAGCCACTCGGTAAGTTCATATAATTTGATCCAGCAGAATTAAGAGTTTGGCTCAACTATGTCACATGTGGGCCCTATAAATAGGCAAAGCTGGATGCTTCATTCCAGAGCTCCAGATAATCATCTCATCGGCAGATATAATCCAGGGATTCACGACACAGAAATGACCTTTTAAGTCATGTGACTAGTGGCATACCTTAGAGAGAGGGTGCAGGCTGGAGTGTAGATACTCAGAGCACAGGGTTTAAGGAAATTTAAAAAAGGAAAGAGATGGGAGCTGTGGCACTTAAGAGGTAGATGAATTCAGGAGAGTGTGGTATCACTAAAGGAAAAAGAAGCCTTTTGACAAGAAAGGGTTGTGTCAAGAGTTGGGTGTTTAAGGAGAAGTGGCCATTGCTATTGACATCAGAAGGGCATGAAGGGCTTCACCAGCAGCAGGCAAGGGAAGTGGCTGAATTGTAGTTAGGGGTTGCTACCCCTGAATATGGTCTTTTGTATTTCTGAACATGTTTTTTTGTTTGTTTGTTTGTTCGTTTTGTTTTTTTTTTTTTTTTTTTTTTAGAATGAATTGTCATGAGAGCTGTTAAAACTATGGAAGAAAAGGCATGAAAGCAAGGCCACAGCACATGTAAAAGAGACAATGAAAGACTCATACCTTTGTAGTGATGTAGTAATGTGCTAACTCACAGCGAGTAATGCCTGGGATGGCTCATAGGGGTCTTGCTGATGAACTTGCAAAGGAATAGTGGGCTGTGGAATTGAAAACCTGTGTTCCCACAAAACTCTGAACACAGATTTCATTCTTAAACTGTTAAAACTTGAAAGCAGCCAGGATGCCCTTCAGTAGGTGAATGGAGAAATAAACTGGGGCACAGAGACAACAGAATATTGTTCAGCATTCGGAAGAGGTGCGCACCAAATTATGGAAGGTGTGGGGAAACCGCCAATGCATAACATTACTGTAGGAAAGGCAGATCTGAAAGGCCTACGGACTACGTAGTTCCAACGGCAGACGTTCCCGGAAAGGTGTAGAGACAGTTAAAAGACCACGGTGGTTGTCAGAAGTTTGCAGGAGGGGAAAGTAAGTAGAGCACAAAATACATGGGGGTAAACAGTGTAATGGTAGTGCGATGATATCCATCACCTGACGTGTGTCCAAACTTCCAGAGATCGAGGCTAAGAGTGAAGCCCAGTGTAAACGATGAGTTTTGGGTAGGGGTGAGGCTGCCGATAGGGTAGTTGTGTACGCTCAGCTGGGAACGTTACAAAAGCTTTGCAGCAAACCTAAAACAGCTCGGAAATACATTCAGAAGCCGGCAATTTTCCCTATGTCGGAAAGAATCCACAGGCTCATTAGGAAGGTGGGACTCCGGGGTACTACAACAGTGGAATCGCCCTTAAGGGCCACTTCCCATGGCCAGAGGCTCCGATGTGGAGTTCACCAAGATCAAAGCCATTGCTCTGCAAGTGGAGCCCATCTCAACTACACCTACACCCGAAAAGGAAACGGAAGTCATCTCCTATTTTCCAAGGGCTTTTCCATTCTGTTTGATGAGGGCCCATTTATAGAAGCTCCATCTTTTCCGGAAAAGGGCAAAAAGCTAGTTTTCCCCTTTGTTAACGTTTTCTTTTAATGGAATTGAGTATTCTGTGCCCCCACCCCCTGCCTCTGGGACTAAAGCCAGAGACATTCCTGCTGCTGAGAGACAAATCTTCCCGAGGTAGAGAGAAGGCAGCAGGGAGAAGCTCCTCCAGGAAGAAAGTCTTAAAGTTCTTACTTGTTACACCAATGAGAGTCGTGATGGCCAGATCCTGGAATAGAAACTGGTAATTTGAAAGGCTGTTTGTCTCCTGGAAACAGAAAGGAAAGCAGATTTTTAAAAATGACAAGCTTATGGATGAAGTTTAACAAGAATTCCTTTGTCTCCCTACGACTTTAATTTTTCAAGCAGCTTACTGAGGACATAACATGGTTTCAGGCCTGTTTGGGGTTGGTGAGTGGTGGTGGTGTGGGGAGCAAGACCCATGTCTGTGAAACCCTCTAGCTCCAGGAGACCTTCCTATATGTGCCTCCTGGACAGGATCCCCTGCATGAGTGATACTCAGTGCTGAAGGGAACACCTCCTAGATCCGTTGACTAACAGACAATGTGGGTTTGGTCTGGCACAATAAATCATGCATATCCAGCAGTCACAGGTAACGGCTGTTATTGGTAGTCACGCACAATTTTCACTGATTGAAAGTTGGAGCAACTGCATTCACAGCATGTATCTCGGGCATTGTTAGGTGAGGTGTTCTACAGTCTAATAAACTGTCTTACTGTTCTTGCAGAAGAGTGTTCAAGCCTCTGCCTTTAGAAATGTTGCTTCCCTGCTCTTGCACTTGAGTGGAAAGGAGGTCAGAAGATGCCATATCGGAAGAGGGTGAAAACAAGGAACAAGATAGGAGCCTACCGAGAGAGGGCCTCTGAAAGACTCTACCCAGAAGGATATCAAAGCAGATACTGAGACTCATAGTCAAACTTTGAGCAGAGCGCAAGGAATCTTATGAAAGAAGGGGAAGATAGAAAGACCTGGAGAGAACAGGAGCAGCACAAAGAGAGCAACAGAACAAAAAAAACTGGGCACAGGGGCCTTTTCTGAGACTGATATTCCAACCAAGGACCATGCATGGAGATAACCTAGATCCCTTGTACAGGTGTAGCCCATGGCAGCTCAGTGTCCAAGTGGGTGCCCTAGTAATGGGAACAGGGACTGTTTCTTCTATGAACTCAGTGCCTGGCTCTTTGATCACCTCCCCCTGATGGGGGGAAGGGGAACAGCCTTACCAGGCCACAGAGGAAGACAATGCAGCCAGTCCTGTAGAGATTTGATAGGCTAGGATCAGATGGAAGGAGAGGAGGACCTCCCCTATGAGTGGACTGGGGAAGGAGCATAGCATGGAGGGAGGGAGGGATTGGAAGGGGATGGAGGAGGGAGCTACAGCTCGGATGCAAAGAAAATAAACTGTAATAAACAGAAAAAGATGCCATATTGAGTTATACTTTTGAAGGTAATAAACTGTTGGGATTCCAAAATAGTATCAAATTCCCACAAGCAGCTTAACCTCTAGTGCCTTATTAGAGAGTCTGAAAACAATGAGGCCATAAGCTTGAATCTAGGAAAGAGCAAATACAGAGTAAAGAGGAGTCTGGATAAGACATCTGCAGGGATGGTTCCCTTCCTTAGTGTTGGAGAGTGAGCTCACACACCGAGTTCACAAAAATAGTGACGTCTGTTCTTGTTTTGTATCTTGTTAAATACTAAGAGCCACCACACGATACATATATTTTTATACCATAATTCGCCAATTTTCAGATCTGTGTATTTAGGGAATGAGAGCTCTGCTAGCTAATCTACTCTTCAAAGTCAAATGCTAAGCTTTCGTGAATGTTAAGATCTAGATGTTAAACACGACAAAAAAAATGCTTACATCGTGCAAATATGCCACTAAATTAATTGTACTAAATAAAGTTAGGATCTATGCAAAGCTTGGCACTGCCTGCTTCTTTCTCCCTGTCTTTTCTATTATCTATGTTCCTGGGATATGAACGGCTCCTGCGTCTACGTGGTACATGAATGTGTGCTGCTACTCTATGTGTCTTCCCTGCTCACATTCGGGCATACCAGGTGGGTAGCTCAATATATACACCCCTGAAATTACAGAGGGAAGTCTGCTATGATGGCTTACGTTGGTTGTCAACTCGACACACCTGGGAAAGGGAGGCTCAGCTGCAGAACTACCTCCATCAGATTAGCCTGTGGACATGTCCCTGGGATGTTTTCCTGACTGTTAATTGGTAGAGGAGGACCCAGCCCACTGTGGGCGGTGCCATCCCTAGGCAGGCAGGACTAGGCTATGTAAGCAACATAGCTGAGCAAGCTGGGCGAAGCAAGCCAGTAAGCAGTGTTCCTCCATTGGTTTCTGGTTCACACTCCTACCTAAAGTTACTGTATTTTCTCCCATCAGTGATAGAAAGTAACCTATAAGCCAAACAATCCCTTTCCTCCCCTAAGTTGCTTTTGGTCCATATATTATCACAGCAACAGAGAATCAAGCTAGAACAGCAGTTACTAAGCCTAACTCCAGTACTAGAATCCAGTACTAGAATCGGTAATGAACAGCATCAGGAGAGCAGACCCCTGATCCACACAGGTGAAAGCCGCAGCGAGAATTAAAACGGCATTAAATCCCGTTCCTCAGTTATCTTGACGGTGTGTTTCTCTATCGTAGAGCCCACGGCTCATCCTGCAGGTCTGTCCAGTCCTGACTCGTTCTGTGAATTCTCGAGGACACTTTTAGATGGATCCTTGATGCACAAACATCCTATTTTCATCGAGTGAACCACTACTGGCTTTAGTTCTCACTAAATGAGGCTTAGTCCCAAGTCATACCCAGTAGAGCAGGAGAACACCAACATACTGAATCATGCTGTACAGGGCCATGTACTTAAACATGCAAAAGGACGTAACGAGAGCCGCACGGCCTTCCCTGCGTGAGAAAAGGAAGGAAGAGGGAATGAGGGAAATGATGAAGAGAAATCGGGGGTTATGCTGTGCTTTTTTAAACCTGAGTAGGGCAATAACAACAATGACGAAAGGATAACACGCCAGACACCTGGTTTTATGATAGCTTGTCTCAAGTCGTGGAGAGTCTTGAGCCAGTGGGAGCTATTAAACGCCTGGTTGCTCGGGAAAGAGCAGTTCCGGGCCAGCAGCGTCCACAGCCTTGACCCAGCAATGGACTGTGATTTACAGTTACTTTCATCTATTATGCATGGAATTGTTTCAGCTCTTGAACTCAGAGCCAGGGGGCTAGGAGCTGGTCTCAGACCTCATACGCCTGCGTTAATGGGATTTGGAAGAAGGTCAATCTCCTGTCTCAGTTTCTGCATCTGTGAACTAAGGAAAATAAATAAGGTCTTGGAACACTGTCAAGCAGGCGCTTCGGGAATTTGGCTAACATCTGATCCAAATTGTGCCTAGGTGATTCTAACTCTTCCCAAAACTGGATTAAAAATAATGCGTACACTCACATTACCTGTGCATCGGATTTAAATAGGCCGAACACAATGAGCATGCTCGTTTGGGCTATTATTGACTGCTTTTGCACAAGTAACACAGTTGAGCACAAAACAGATGGCATGCAGATTACCATTTCTTTCTCTTTTATTTGGGGGTGGAACTTAGACTTTAATTTATTTATGATTGATGTAATACGTTCTTATGAGTTCAGGACCTAATCATCAGACCAGATCTTGCTGCTGTCATTGGCTCTGCCTGGGAGGTAATTTCTTCCCGTCTCTCACCTCTTCAAGTGACGCTTTCCCAATACATTGTCTAAAGCAGCCAACTCCTCTTCCCCAGCCATGTTCTCACTTTTACACTACCCATTTTATTTTTCTGATAGCACATAGGAATCTCTGTGAGAGCTGTCTTTACGGATTTCCCTTAGAGCCTAGCACTAAGTTCCCATTCAACAAACTCTACTCAAGAGCTTGGATAAATAAGAGAAACTGGCCAAGTCATTACATTAATATGGCAGAAAAAAAGCATGAGAGTGGATGAAACACATGATCTCCAGGCAGCTGTGACCTCTGAGCATGGGTTATCACGTATGTTCTCTAATCCTGGTTTCTTTATTTAGAAAAGAAATACTAGCCTTGTCTTCATCTGTAACCTGTTTTGTTTTGTTTTGTTTTGTTTTAACACAATAGGCTATCAAATACATTTAAATTATAAGCACATGCGATCTGTGATGACCAAGATTGGCCACAATGCTGTTTTTAATGTTCAAGCAAAATGTACCAGCAGTACAAATATAGAACCAAGTTGAATTCAGTGGGGGCACCAAAGAGTAATTTTTAGAACTGGGCATGAGAAAGGTAACCCAAAAACACAAAGGGTCAAGAGGGGAGGAAGGCAAGTGTGTTTTCTTGATCTCCCAGGAAAATCTATCAAAACAAATAATAATTGGGGATGCAATTCACAGCAGTGACAACCCTTTAAAAAAAATGATCCAACTTGGCTGGGCTGTGGTAGTCCACACCTTTAATCTCAGCACTCAGGAGGCAGAGGCAGGCAGATCTCTGTGAGTTTGAGGCCAGGCTCATTCTCTAAAGAATGAGGTCCAGGACAGCCAGGGCTACACAGAGAAGGCCTGTCTGAAACAAACAAAAGGGAAAAAAAGATTCAACCAGTGGCCTGTAGTGGAAACAATACTGTTCTCCAAACGTTATTTATAACACGTATTTATATTTATTTTATATATATATATATTATTTATATTTATAACTCCACTAGGTGGGAAAAATGTTCGTATGTTTACAAAAAGCACCCTCTCTATACACAGCTTTTCTGTTTTTTTTTTCCCCCAGAAGAATAATATTATCTGCACCCAAGAGTCAAAAGGGAAATCACTACTGGGCTGAGTGACTACTTACTTGATGAGATGAGGCACACATTCAATGTTTGGAGTTTTGGAAGTGAAAGGTGAGGCCACTGATGCCTCCTGCTCTGATAAAGAGATGCCCACATGAGCCATTTTCAAAGCCTGAAAGTGAAGAGTCAGTTTATTGTCTCTGTGCGCACACAGCTACAGAAGCTGGTCACATGGTAACCTGTGACCTGCCAACCAGACTTTACCCTGCCTTAAGGTAAAGGACGTGGCTTTAGAACACCTACCAAGGAGGGGGGCAGCTCCAAAAGCAAGCTGTACCTTATTTAGCAAATAGTAGCCAGGGAATCATTTTGTGCCCTTGATCAAAACCTTCCCCAGATCCTTTGTGAAAACGACATGCCAAGTATTTTTGAGAAACTGTGGCCCCACACTGATAGCTACTTACCCCACAGTCGTTGGCTCCATCACCACACATACCTACAAAGTAGCTAAAAGAGGAACATGAACTGTAGAGATCAGAGCTAGTTTATTCGCAAAGCAAATTCCTCTAGTTAAAACCAAAATTAACCACCCTTCCTTAAGGATTTAATCATTTTATTGTAAGGACGTTCCCACCTAAGAGACTGGTCAAAGCAACGTGCAACTGTACGGGTTCGCACAACCGATCGAGAAACCCAGCACCTCGCTGTGCTCCCCCATCACACAGGCACCTCACTGCTCAGAGAACAGTTTTCCTCTCCACAAAACCGGTAATGGTCACAACTGTGTGAACAGACAACACAGTTGGGAGGTTGCAGGGTTTTATCCAGAAACCAGATCTGGGTTTTTGCCTCCTCCCTTTGTCACTTCTAACATCAAATGTTAGAAAGCAAAGTGACAAGCAAAGTCGTAATTATAATTATAGTTGTTGCAGGAAATGCACCCTGTTGGCGATCACTCAACTAAAAAGTGAGTGGCAGGCCTAGAAGCTGAAGAGAGAAAGCAGAGGGCTGCTTCAGACGCCACTGTGGGGTTGGATGAACACTTCTGTCCGGAACTGTTGACTGAGGTTATGAATGGTTGGTTTCCTAGTTCAGCCACTCATAGTTCACACTGTCCTTTGGTTTTACACTACTGTAAGATAACTAGTTTACTCTGGAACCCTTCACGGCTTTCAACCATGAGAAGACTCGGGGCTTTCTGTGTAGAGAAGCTTCCTTAATGACTAAATCACGTAATTAGGAGGATGGAGTTTCGAGTAGGAGTCATATTCACATGGTCCACCATGAGAAAAAAAAGTTATCAGGAGGATGAACCCTGGACATTCATTTCATCGGGAAATAATGACTCTTGGTGTTGAAGTGGCCTAATGATGTCATGGAAAAGATGCATTAGCATAAGAATGATATAATATTATATTAACATATAAAGTATTTGATATATAACATTATATTATACATAGTATATATAGTACAGTGTGTATTAATAATATAATACTATAATAATACAAATATTATAATATTGAAGAATTTGATGAACTTCTGTGTGTTATAATTGTAATGATAACTTATCAAACCTGAGCTTAAATTCTTGCTTCTTCAGTGTTTGGGCTCAGCTTACCCTTCCTGTCTCATTTCACACAGTATTCTTTTGTGACCCTATGTTCTTATACAACAGTTCTCAACTTTGGGTGCAAAAGCTATTTGTGTGAGGAACCACTAAGCATCAACTAAGTGATTCTGAATCAACTAAGCAGGACCATAGGGGCTCACAGAAATTGAAATGACAATCATGGATCCTATATAAGTCTGAACTAGGTCCTCTGAATAAACATTATGGTTGTATAGGTTGGTGTTCTTGTGAGACTAACAACAATGGGGTGGAGGATATCTCTGACATTTTTGTCTGTGCTTGGGACCCCTTTCCTTCTACTGGGTAACCTCATCCAGCCTTGATATGAGGGTTTGTGCCTAGCCTTATTATAATTTGTTATGCCATGTTTGGTTGATATCCCTGGGAGACCTGCTCTTTTTTTTTTTTTTTTTTTTTTCAGAGATATAAAAGGGGTGTGTCTGGGGGAGAGGAGAGGTGAAGAGAGGATTGGTAGGGGAAGAGGTATAGGAAACTGCAGTCAGGGTGTAACATATGTAAAAAATAAAAATAACAGTGTATTCTAGCCCTGCTGGAACTGTTTCCAGTACTACTGGAAAGTGTGGAACCATATTGCTTACTTCTTCCAAGTTTCCCAGTGAGTGTCATCTGCCCAGGGTAAGAACTACTGACCTAACCCAGCTATACAGCTGTTGTGCCTCTTCCATTCCCTCACTGCAGCCTCCATCACTTCAAGCCTCTCCCATCCCCCTGACTACCATGCCTCCTTCACTTCATCATGGACAGAAAAAAACCTACTCCAGTTTCTGGAATTCCTCCACTAGACTTGACTTTTGCCCGGGAGACATTCTTGCAAAGATGGTCCCGTTGATCAGTATCTACAACAACAACAGCAACAAACAATCAAACAAAAACAAGAAAAATGTTGTAGTATGGCATTTAGTCACACACAAAACATGTAACGTTGGCTGGTAATGTTCATGAATGATAACAGTACATTCCCAAGGAAATAGTACCTTTTTTTTTTTATTTTAAGATGGACATTGAGACTTTTGTTATCAAGTAAACCCAATGAAAATAAATATAAGTGTTTACAAAAATAGTTTATAAAAAAAAAACAATGACCTATGCAATTTAACCCAGCTGCCATAGGGAATATAATCCTGAAAAAACTGAACTTTTTGGAAAACTGAACCAACGGAATCTGAGCAATCACAACAGAGAAACTGAGCAGGTCCCAGGAGAAGAGACAGACACAATTGCTTTCCAGAAAAAAATTCACAACTAACAGAAAATCACCAGGTGACAAGATAAGGACAACTTGTGACCTAATAATACTATCTGGACTTGACCAGTTATGAAACTCAGCTTCTATCCCAAACTTTTAATGAGTCTTTAAATGTGGATAGTTTGAGGGTCTGATATCCTGCCCTGGTTGCCTTCTCCACACTTTAAGTTCTTCTGTCTGACAGCAATGTGGTCCTTGATCTCTGTGGCCAAATGAGTTACTTGTCCCTATTATGAGTTTGTTCTTTGTAAACGTGGCTTTAAGTTTAGACTCTTTAGAAAAGGAATCTTCTACCACAAACAGGATGACACTTTCCTATCCTTGCCTTCTGTCCCACTGCTGGGTTCCTTCTAAACTGTGAAACATGCTCAGTGTGGCAATATGGTAAGAGCTGCCCAAAGCTAATCCTCCATGCTGCCACTTTTTTCCTAGGGCTGGTACAAAGTTGACTCCTTATGTCTATCATTTTCAAACCTAATAGGAAATAACAGTACCTTTGCAATAAACATTCTGCTCTCTTGTGATGTGCAGAACTAGCTAGTCGAATTTTTGTCTATTTCAAACATTGAAACTATTTGGGGTCACACTATGTAAGTGACATGTCTGTCATCCTCACTAAAATGCCATCTCATTCTTAAAACTCACCTTTGGCAATAAGCTGCTGAAATGTTGACTTATAACATGAAAAGATTTTCCACTTAGGGCAAAGTGGTAACTTCCTTCTCCGGCATTATCTGGGACTTCTCGGATATTGATGTAGTTGTCCTGCAAAGCAAGGTGCAACTGTTCTAGGCTCTTCCAATTGCTAGAGCAGTTAGGACCACAAGCATATCTGACAGAAAGGACTGAAGTTACACCAGAGTCTTTCCTTTAAAGTCTCACTCCAGCCCTGATCCCTCAAAGAACTACTGCTTCTGTGTTGGACTGATCTTCACAAGCCGCAGCTACTGGCGGATAAGAAAATAGCACTTACTCATGTCCTGTTCTCATCTTGATGTGCTCTCTGTGAGTCCCAGGCATGAGTGTACTTCACACATTTCAAGTGTCAAATATAAAAGCATTGCAACTTAACAACTCTCTCCTGGAAGTGAGAATTTGTTGGGGTTTCTTTTTCTAACAGAATTAATAGCGTTTCATAAGGACACAATGGAGATAGAATACTAACAAGACTGGAGATAAATGAACAATTTTTTTTTCTACCCTGAAGACACAGTCTTATTATCCAGTGCACACAGCAGGTTCTGAAAGGGACTAAGTCCCCTTTGAACTCAATGGGGTGGCTGACAAGCAAGGGGAAATGTGGGAAGCTAAATTCACAGCTCTGCTTACTGTGTTTCTTCTAGTAAAAAGACGAAGGTTTTTTAAGAGCAAAAGAATGATTACTGTCAGAAGCCAAGAAAGCCTAAAGCTTAGAACACAGTAGGAAGAGTGTGGAAAACTGGCATAATTGGGTTCTTATTTGTTAAAGACCTGGAGAAGTTTGTTGACTTGGAGTTGCTTCAGAACTTGAGGTAGTCACAAGTATTACCAGCACTATGTGGCAAGTCAGATAAATGCAGCAGAATACTTTTGTTAGGTGTACCTGATTCCCAAATGGCACATGTTTCTTCTCTTCTACTAATTGCCAAGAGATAGATGCTGATGAAGAACCAGTGGCTTCATTTGCCTCTACAAGAATAACTTTCTGGCCTTCAGAAACCATCCCAGACTTCCTGGCCACTGTTATTGCGGTCTGGAGATTGTCACCTGGAATAAAGAAAGAGCATCCTAAGACCATGATAAAGAGAATGCACCAATGCACACAGGATTTGGAAAACTTGCTAGGGTTTTGGTTCTTATATTAAGTGTGAAGATAATTACTAAGGTCGTTTTCAGCCTGCCCAGGCATTCCATAATCCCTTTGCTGGTTCTTACTCTTTTTCATCATGTTACTTCATGACTTACAGGCATATTTTTGTCAGCAAGTACAAAAGAAAATTTTAACTATATTGCTTCCATTTATTACAATCTACGAATGTATAGGAAGCCTTTTGGTTTACTATCACATCTAGTTGGAATAGAATAAGTCCACTTCCATCTATCTCTCCCAGTGATGACAACCGAGAAAACTAAACAAAAACCACAAAAGCAATCACCTGGAGACTTTGGAAAGTAAACAAAAGCAGACAGACTGTGGAAGGGAATCAGAATTGGAAAAGCAAGCTAACAAGGGATAGTTTTCTTCTTTCTGCTGAAATGAGTGACTTGAGCAGGTATCCTAGTATGTAGCCTGAACTGTTCAGACAGCTATAACCAAGAGAAACACAGTCTTTCTGGCTACAGTAGTCAAAAAGGTGGGGCTCTTGGAGCGTGTCTACTATCAGGAAAACTATGGAAAGACAAAAGCTGAAGAAGGGAACTAACTCAATGTTTGAACTGTGTAAGTCTCAGACTCTACACAGAGCAGGATACATGTGGAACAGTCCAATAGAAAAACATGAGTTCTACAAACTAAGTTGTGAGGTGTCAAACCCCCGCCCCCATTTGCCAGGATAATGCCTGAACACTTGAGAGAGGCAGGTGAAAATAGCAAAATAATTACAATTTAAGCAAAATACTGAAACAATTACTTAAAATAGACAAGACAGAACCAACAGCTAATTATTGATGGAAAAAAAAATAAGACTGAAGCTAGGCGGTGATGACACAGACCTTTAATCCCACTCTGGAGACAGAAGCAAGCAGATCTCTGTGAATTTGAGGACAGTCTGCTCTACAGAGTGAGCTCCAAAACAGCCAGGGGTAAGAAGGAGGGTGCTGAACATTCTACACAAAGTATTAGCAGGATCAACATTAGATATGATCAATAACAACAAACCTAGTCAATTGTCTATGTTAAGAAAAAAAATCAATACAACACTGCCAATCCTTAATTGACTCATGTGTTGAAATGATCAGATAACAGTCTTAAGAAGCTATCACTGCTTGAGCTCCAAACATGGAACCCTCATGAATATGGAAAGAGAGAATGAACTCCACAAACTTGTTCTCTGATCTCCACACACGCACACAAATAATACACACAATAACAATAATATGACAGTAAAAAATAAAATTTAAAAGAAGTTATAATAAGCCTCTTTTAAATGGTTAAAGGTAACATTTAGAAAACAAATGGAAAGATTCAACCAATTAAAATGTATAGTTAAAATGGATAATTTAGAAATGAATATATAACACTAAATTTTTAAAAATACACTAGATCAACTCAAAAAAGCAAGAGCCATTCATTACACACATTGGAGGACAAAGACTGCTTTTTAAAATGAGCAGGGACTCTGGTTATTAAAAGGACTTCATTTTTGTCAATAGTTCTAAGGAGAGGAAAAAGAGAAACATGTGTACATATATATACAAAAAAATAAATATAAAGAAAACTTCCAAAAGATTGTAAGAGATTTAAATATATAAATTCAAGAATCTCAAAGAACCTCATATAGGTTAAACTCAGTAAGAACTACACCAAGACGTGATGGTTACACAGCTGAAAGTCAAAGATAAAATAGAAAGGCTGTTAGAGAAAAAAAAAATAGTACATTGCGCATAATAAAACAATACTTAAAATGACCACAGATGTGTCATAAAGGTCAGGAAGACAAAAGAAGACCTGCTTAGTGGAATGAACAGCCCAGGCATGGCAGGAGACCTGCAAAACCTACAGTAATATGGAGGTCGCACCCAATGGTTAGAAAAGGATGCGACAGAGCATATGACTGGCAAGGAACAGCAACTGCTGGAGACAGGTAAAGCTGGAGACGCCAAGATTGAAAGCCCAAAGGAAACTCAGATTCGGCACCAGGGCAAGGCCTGGACTGGGCCACACCCATATCAAGACCCTTCTCAATTCGACTGTCTCTTAGGAGATAATGATCATTCTTCATTACTGAGGACTACCTTATGATTTGGAGAAATTAAGTAACCCCCCAACTTGAACCTTTAAAAAGATAAAAGAGTGATGGAATGGATCCAGGAGACTATCTCCAACCTATAATAACCTATCATGTTAAAAAAAATAGAAATTTCAGAGTAAAAATATAATAAAGATAGAACAAAGGCAATAATTAAATGAACAATGGGGAATATGTTCCTCAGAGGAAGAAAGGCATATTAGAAATGCTATGTTCCAGACTGGATTAGTAAAAAAGAAAAAGAAAAATATGTGAGCATACCTAGTTAATATTTCTAAGCTCCAAAGTTAAAGAAGAAATATTATGTGTAGGTGAAGCGTGTGTTTCCTGTAATGGGCTGGCATTGTGTTTTACAATAGTAAAACTCAGAAGACAAAAGCAGCGTTCACTTACAGGCCACTGGCAAAAAAAAAAAAAAAGAGCTATGTGCTTCGTTGAATACAAAGAAAGTTGTTGTAAGGATTTGTGAGAAGTCAGAAAGCACTGTGCCCTCCATCCATCCAAGGATAATAAATAAGAAATAAAAAATAAGCGAAGAACAGAGCAGAGTTTTCAGCACAAGAAAGAGGGATTAAAGATTCAGCCGGAGAATGAACAGCTCTTATCCACACAATCTCCAAATGGCTGGAGATAGACTGTTAACATGGTGTACTAGAAGGTCTTATGTCAACTTGGCACAAGCTAAAGTCATCTGAGACAAGGGAGCCTCAATTAAGAAAATGCCTCCAAAAGAGCGAACAGGCTGTAGGCAAACCTGTACAGCATTTTCTTAATTAGTGATTGATGGGGAAGGACCCAGCCCATGGTGGGTGGTGCCATCCCTAAGCTGGTGGTCCTGTATTTTATAAGAAAGCAGGCTGTGCAAACCAGTAAGCAACACTTCTTCAAGGCCTGCCTCTGTATCAGCTCCTCTCTCCAGGTTCCCGCCCTGTTTGAGTTCTTGTCCTGACTCCCTTCAGTGATGTAACACAGTATGGAAGTGTAAGCCAAATAACAAACAGTTACCTCCCCAAATTACATAGCAGCAGTAAACCCTAACTAAGACACTGTGTGATGCAAGTACAGATGATGTTCAAAATTGCAGGGACTACTGGATAAAGGAGACTTTTAAGGGCACCAAACCACCCCAGGAAGGCCTAGAAGTCAGAGTGGAGGGTAGAAAGGAAGAAAGCAAACCACACATGATGCTATGGACTATGGGATTAGGAATTATGGGGTGGGTAAGGATGGAGGAAAACAAAAGGATTTAACAGTCCCCAGATTTACTCTGGGGCTCTAGAGTTAGAGCTTTGGCAAGGAGGTACGTGAATGACACAAGCAATGGAGTTTAAAGCACCATGACAGAAGGAGCATGACAAGACACTAGTAATATAAATTAAGAAATCAGTTATTTGCCTGCAATATCTTTCTTATTGAAAAGTTCAAACACGTTCCTTAAGTAAGGTCATATATTTTCCTTGAGCCATCCTATCCCATCGCCCCCTTGTTTATGAGATCTGAGGCTTCGGTTTAAAGTCGAGATGACACCGGGTTCTTTCTGTCCAAAATTAGAGAATCTGTTCCTGATTCTCGACTAACATTCTTCTCCTCCAAACACTTGACAACAAAAAAATCATCATCTTTACATGGCCCATATCTTCTTGTTATTCAGCTCTCATTTCAAATGCCACCAGAGAGGCTTCTCTTAAATGACTTGTAGAGAGTAGATGGTCAGACATGCTTTACCAGACTGCCCTATCTGGGATTTTTGGGTTTTGGTTCATTATGCTTTTATTTGTAACTGTTTGTTTTGGTTTAATTTTATTTATTTCACTTTATGTATATGAGTATTCGCCTACGTCTATGTAACTGCCCAGTGTCTGTGAAGGCCAGAATGGAGTCAGACCCCCGAAACTGGAGTCACCAATGGCTGTGAGCTTCCACGTGAGTTCGGGAAACTGAACCCTAGTCCTCTGCAAGAGCAACAAGTACCTTAACTGCTGAGCCACCTCTCCAGCCCCTTGGTGTGTGTTTGTTTTTGTTTTCCCTTTTTTTCTTAGACAAGGTCTCATTCTGCAACCCAATCTGGCCTGAAACTCACGATGTCACCACGGCTGGCCTCAAACTTGTGGCAGTTCTCCTGCTTCAAACTCCCACATGATAGGATGTATCATCACTGTGCCAGCCATCAGACAGCCTCAGTTTGCATACCTCAAAAGCATTTGCTACACTGCTTGACTCACTGGTGTTCTCTTGCCTCACTGTAATGCACGCCTGATGAGTAGCTTGCCCTTTCGTGGCCAGTGCCTGACACCTAGAGTGAAGCCTTGGCATTGGTACAATGTTTGTTAGGTGAGCCAACCCCTGTGCGTCTCCAAGATGACCCTGTTTTCACGGCACACTCTGCACTACACCTGTGATCATCACGGTCCGTATCCGGGCAGAGATGAGCTCCTCCAAGACAGGCTTTGTCTCTTCCTTGAGTCGATTCTCCAAGATCAGCAATCCCAGAAATATCAGGTCTGATTCCACCTTCTCCCTGATGAAACGGAGAAGCACATGTGGCTTTCTTACGCTAATGATGACAAAAAGAAGGAGCTTCCCACAGGAATGGCCCTGCTCCCACACTTATCCCCAGCTACAAACAATCCTGACACAACAGGATGAGTCAAGATGCTGCAACAGTTAGCCCAGTTAAACCAAGAGGAAGCCCTTGTATGGCCAAAGTTTGCCTTCGGCCTTTGCAGAGAATCAGCTCATGGCTGCTGGGGTCTTTGGGACAGCTCAACTGACTCTCATCCCCTCACCTTTCAAAGAAGGGAGCACGAGAATTAAGTGAGAAACAAGAAAAATAAAACAAAATGCCAGTTTCTCCAGAAAGACTGATATAGATATCACTTAAGCACCGTGAGGTATAGTGTAGACAAATAAATGAGCCCTTTACTAAGGCCATTCTGGGCCCTCGCTTCTTTCTCAGCTGGAAGCTCTGCTCCTGTGCATAGAATACCTCTGCACTTCATGGAGGCCACCATGAGAGCATCTGCAAGAATGTCCTAAAGGACCAAGTAGGGGGAAGGTATTTGGTGTTAGAGATTTAAATATTCCTACGATTCTATTATTTAGAGACAAATACAGAAAGAAGACCTAATTCATCACCTAATTCATGCTGAAATGAGGATCAAAACAGCACCTGCTGAAGCCTTCATGATGAGCTTGCCCAGCGTGTCTATCCTGTGTGCCAGCAGGAGCACAGCATTGGAGGAGGTGGTCCTAGAAGGTTCTGAATCCCTCCACTAGGTGGCAGGAAGTGAAGCGTTTCAGCTCCTCAGAGCAGATCTGTGAGGGTGGCATTCCCTCTAGTACTGAGCATATGCGGTCAGCATCCAAGCTGTAGTCCACCCTCTTGCATCAATAATTCTCCCCCTGGCTCCACATGAACCCCGCATCATAAACATGCTAGGCCCTTAATCGTGTTTCCATGATCTGTCACAGAACCTCCCTGTGTCCTGAGTCCCAGCTCATGCTGCCTGACTCTAAGGCTTCTCCAGAGGGAAACAACTGCTCTCTCCACATCTTACTTCTACCTCATTTAGCCGGTTATTTATGATTATTATTACAATTTATTCACTTCGTATCCTGTCTATAGCCCCCTCCCTCATCTCCTCCCAATCCCACCCTCCCTCCCTTTTCCTCCCCTATCCTTTTCCCTTAAGTCAACTGAAAGGGGAAGTCCTCCTCCCCTATTGTCTGACCCTAGCCTATCAGGTCCCATCAGGACTGCCTGGGTCCTCTTCCTCTGTGGGCTGTCTAGGTTGCCCTACCGGGGAGAAGTTGATCAAGGCGCAGGCAACCCAGTTCATGTCAGAAACCGTCCTTTCTCCCCTTACTAGGAAACCCACGTGGAGACTGAGCTGTCTATGGGCTACATCTGTGCAGGGGGTCTAGGTCCTCTCTATGCATGGTCTTTGGTTGATGTATCAGCCTCCACAGTCCTCCCTGGAACTATCTTTTTTTTTTTTTTTGGCTTTGTTGGTCTCCTTATGGAGCTCCTGCCCCCTCCAGGTCCTTCTACCCCCCCCCCTTCTTCCATAAGACTCCCTGTGTTCTGTCCAAGGTAGGCTGTGAGTCTCTGCATCTGCTTCAATCTTTTATCCATGCATTTCATGTTTGACTTTTTGATCTGCCTCTAACCCCTGAAAAGAAGCCCAAAATTCTGCTCCCTAATCCCCACATGATGAGCACATGCTGGAAGCACCCAGCAAATACTTCCCACCCGGACCCCTTGGATGTCTTTTTGTGTTCATGCTTGGCCACACAATGAAGGGGAAATCACTTGTTCTTTCTGGGTCCTCACTGAAACTGAGACAGCGTGTTAGGCCCAGCAGCATCTACTGAGCACCTACCGGGTGAGAAAAAGAAGAAACTCCTTAGAGGCTGCAGGAGCTCTAACGCCAAGATTAGAGATTAGACATGACTACCTTGTTCATATGCAAAGCTGCAAAGCGTGGAACTGTACCACAGCAGGCGCAAAAGCCAGAGGGAGGTCTGTGGAGCCAGAAGAGGGGACAGGCATTTCTGGGTAGAGTGCTTAGAGTCTCCCTGAAGGAGCTACTTGAACTTCCCTTCAAGGATAGCTTAACTGATGCCTGATTAGCGTTTTACAGTCTTTCTGTGGCCTCATACTTAGGCCACAGGGCTTAGATATTTTTAGAGATTATATGACATGAGCCAATAATAAACTACCACATTAGGCCAAGAAAATGGCTGAAAGGTCAAACACCCGTGGCCATCTTAGAACTCCTGTTTCTAGCTCCTCTGGCTTGTGGCCAGGGTAGAGCTCAGTGAATGATATGATCGGGACACCGCAGTTCCGATCTCAGATCACCACTGCCTTGCTGTGTGACCTGGAGTAAACTGATTTCCCTGTGTTGTGCTCTAGTACATCTTTGGCTCTCTAAAGTTCCTCCCGTTTCCAAATCCCTCACTCTTCCTTTCAAGAATATTAAATCTGGGCCAAGAACTGAAAAAGGATTGTCCTGTGACTGGTCTGGACCCTGCAGTGTAGAGTAATAAGCTGTTTTCCAGTTTCTTGAACTCACATTGTACTTCCTGCGGCATCTACACTAATAAAGAATAGTGACTTTAATACAGACCGTCGTCAGCCCTGAGACTAACCTCGTGTTCTTAAAACCCATATGACCTTTAAAGGAAGGAATGTGGATAAAGCAGGGCAAAACCTTTCAATAAGATTTTTATAAAAATGCTAGACACACTATGAGTAAAGAGAGAAAGAGAGAGAATATGTTTTGTCTTGGTCAGGGATAAGGGAAAGATAGTCTAGTTAGTTCAGCTATGAGTACCCATGGTTGCGATGTGGCTCAAGGAGACAGAGCTAAGTAGATAACCTAAGACAATTTGTGTTTAGGCCTTTGTCACTAGATCTTGCAAGATTAGAATTTAGGTGCCGATACCTTTAACGGAGGGGAGCACTGTCCTGCAGACCACAGCTCTCACCATTCCCTAGCGTACTGACAGCTTGTGAATTGCACATACATCGCACTGGGTAATGAGTGGCAGCACCGCTGCCAAGAGTGCCAGCACCATGCCCCATCCTGCACGACCCTTCCCTGGCCCAAAGTATCTCCAGTTCAGACTGTGACATCTGTTCTCAAAGTTCGCTTTCGGCTCTCTCAAGTCACTAGCACTTGTCTTGTTTGTACCATACCATTACTCTACTGTTCACACTACCACTCTAGGGTTAATAGCATTTCGTTAAGCAATAATAAAGATGTTACTGGTGTATTTTTCCTAGCTTTGTCTTTCATATAAACGCAAAGTATTTTTGCGACTCCTGAATGTTGCAGGAATATCGCAACTATGCTAACTGAGCGGAAGTTGTACTGTTTCCTTCTAAGTTTTCCCAGGAGTCATTAATGACTTCACTGAGTTGCCTGGCTTGCAGCAAAACTGGGTGAGGCACTGAGCCTACACTACATAGCACAGGGAGCTACTGCAGTCTCATTGTGTCTATTCTCGGGTTCAAACAACTATTCACTGAGTGTACGTGTGGTGTGTGTGTGTGTGTGTGTGTGTGTGTGTGTGTGTGTGTGTGTGCTCACTGAGGAAGAGGGATATGTACTCATGGCTGTGTGTGCATGCAGAGACCAGAGAGGACACTCCAGTGATGTATTCCACTGGCCTAGAGCTCTCCACCTAAGCTAGACTGGCTGGCCAGTCAGCCCAGGGCCTTCCCTGTCTAAGCCTCTCCATCAGTGTGATCACAAGCACAGGCCACCAAGCCTCACATTTCTAGTGATTGCTAGAATTGAACTCCGATCCTGTACTTGCAAGGTAAGTATTTTCTCCACTGCCCAACCTGTTCCCAATGTTTTCCCGGTGTCAGCTAAAAATTTATTAAACTACTATTTTATTAATAATAAACTGTTTCTTTCTTCCTTTTAACTCCTATATAGGAGAGCATTTTTTACAGATAATATATGCAAATAATAGCACATATAAATTGCAAGATGCTAAGGGAAGAGGTGAAAATATAGTTATAACAAGGAGTGCTGAATCAGATGAATTTGAAAATAAGTATGTGGGACTATCCAAGTTTAAAATGCTAAAATCTAAACTGAGCCTTGATTAGCCCTGCAAAAGCATAACTAGTAGTAGCTGGATAAAAAAAAATACTAGAAGTACAGTTTAAGGCAAAAATAACAGGATTGCCCCCAGATGGCAAAAACAACAACAAACAAACAAAAACAAAACAAAATGTGGAACTGTCATTGCGGCAACCCATTCCATCAAGTAAGAATCTTAGTGTATTTTAATGTACATACATCAAAACTTTGTCCAGTAAGACCCTTGGAAGGTTTTCCTATTTCTCTGTAAACATTACCTTGATTTCATAAACACAATTGACGTTTATTTGTTTCATTAGCTGTACATTCCTTATTAAGAACTTTTTTATTTCTAAGAAAACAAAGTTTTATTATTTCTAACCAATTCATATTATATCAAGATCAGGGCCCCAATTTCAAACCCCAAAACACTGGTTATTTCCACATGACTGTTTTCATAAAACCCTAAGATCACCTTATGTTTTGCATTTTTATACAGCTGTTTCTTATATGTTCTGCCATGGTTGACATCAGCTTTGTGATTTGGGCAGGATAAGTGTATCACTATTTGCCATATTCAGAAATACCTATGTACAAAAACTGAGCACAGCACCTTTCTGGGCCCACCCTAGAGTTCCAGCCCAGACAGACGTTTCTTCCCCAAACCATCATCTTCAGGAAAACCCTCTCCTTTTACCTCATCAAGGCAGTTGTGGAGCAGTCCGTTTCCAGCTTCTTGTAGGCCAGACCTATGACCCGGAAACCCTGTGTCGTATAAATCTGAAGTTCACTAATAAAACAAGCTGGTACTGTCAAAAATAAATAAATAACATAATTACTGTGCAATGTTTACTTAGCCAGTATGGGTAGAGAAATTCTTCACAAGAATCCAAATCTTACTCAAGAAAACACATTTTTCAAACGTTACATAAAACTAGGCAATGGTGGCACATATCTTTAATGTCAGTGCTCGGGAGGCAGAGGAACTCTGTGAGTTCGAGGCCACCCTGATCTACAGAGTGAGTTACAGGATAGCCAGGGCTGCACAAAGAAACCCTGTCTTGAAAAACAAAAACAAAAACAACAACAACAACAACAAAAATACAAGTTATATAAGCAAGGCAATGGGAAACTGTAACCGTAACTATATTATCTGGGTTAACATCTTAGGATCCAGTAAAGCTAAAAATGAAACAGAAGCACTTGAAAACAAAGAATGGGGAATGTATAGAATTTTTAACCTCTGGACACTTATTTATATTCTAATATGTACAAGCTCCGCCCTGCAGATGTCTGTTTAGTTGGGTGAAAACAGTATACTGACATTAAAACTAAAACCAAAATGACCATTGCTGTGATTGGAAAGGCAGCAGAGCACAGGGCACTTGTGTGACTCCTGTGCTGACTGAAAGGAGATGGGCAGGCAGAGGAAGGAAAGTGCTTTCTGACTGAGGGACCCTCATGTGCTCAGGCATGGGGGTCTATGAGCTCAGGAAAGCCCAAAATGTGGGGAACAAAGCAGTATGACATCTTCAGTGGGAGGCTAGGATCATGAAGGGTTTATCTGTGATCTCAAAGGAATTCGAAATCTGGTGGGGGCTGTGAGAAGCAATCAAGTGAAAAAACGTGAAAAGGTAGTGGTGTAGTTATAAGAAAGTAATTACGGATGACTCTCAAATTGGGGACTGGAAAATTGCATGGGTCGTTACCCAAGATGGAATATTGGAAAATGCAGAAAGAAAGTGAAATTTTCAAACTGGATTTTGGTATTGAACTTGGAATCAACCAGTAAGGGATGCTCAGCTAGCAAACAGATCTAGAGTGTTGTGGGGACAAGTTTGGCTGGAAACCAAAAAAAAAAAAAAAAAAAAAAAAGATATTTGTATTCCACATGCATTCACCAACCTGTGTCAGGTTGGCAAAAGCTGGCCACTCTCTCTGGTGCACCTTTCATGAATGCCAGCCGGCCACCTCCCATCTGTTGGACAATGACTGTCATCCTCTGCAATGCTGATGAGAATGGGAAGTGATGGAGGATTGCAAGTCCTTCCACTGGGACCTGGTTGGTGGGTAAGGAATGGAAAGGCACATGCTGGCAAAGAGTGATTGGGGATTAATTGCTTCCCCCACCCCAGTCCCTGTTTTACCAAATAAAGGAGAAATGGAACACATCTTTTCACGTCATCAGTTCAAGACACATCCATGACCTTCACACACCATAGTCAGAGCACAATTTCCCCTGGTTTGGATGCTATGAGAAGATTGGCATGCAAGGCTTACCTGGCCAACTATGTCTGTCGGCTTAACTACCACGGTGTGTGCCAGCATTTCCTTGAGGTGAATATCATCCCCAGAAAAAGTCATTTCCTGTTTCACAAATGAGATATTTCACTGTAGGGGTTTGTTTATTCTTCATGACACTAAGTTTGCACCCTCCTCTTGCAAAGATCCTCCCCTCAACCACCTTAGTATACTGACAGGCCTCCTCCTGCTGCTGGACTGGTGAAGCAGACTTATTCTATTCCAGGAAAACAAAACAAAAGGCACAATGCAGTGAAAATGCTAGAACTTGAAGGACACGCACTTTTGAATTATTCATGCA
The DNA here is from genome assembly GCF_907164565.1 of Psammomys obesus. NCBI lineage: Eukaryota > Metazoa > Chordata > Mammalia > Rodentia > Muridae > Psammomys > Psammomys obesus. The sequence continues at coordinate 9,142,948 of NW_026596064.1, forward strand.
ATTTATCCAGCTTTCGCTTTCGCTGTTGGAATTGCTGCATAAAGGTTCGTTCTCTGTTTCTGAAGAGCTTAACGTGGAAATGTGGAGTATGAATCGCCAGGCTTATTTTTGTGTGGAGCAGGCAACTCAACAGCCTTTCTTTCCCTAGAGTCACTGTTGGTCCTGTTGTTCCCTATCTATCTAAAGTGGACAGAGAAGGGCATATTTTTGCAATATGCATGATTACTGTCTAGGAAGTACTGTAATAATGACTCTAAATTATAGACAAGGAAGCCTTCTGCTTAAGATATTAAAGTTCTTTGTAATCATCTAATTGGGTGGCTGGTAAAAAAAAAAAAAAATGTCAGGAAGGAAACTGTAACCTCTATTTAGAAGGACAGAAGCAGCAGTCCAGAGTGGAGGACAGACTGCAAAGCAACCACAACCATTAGAGAAGGGTAGAACACCAGAGACATCTTCCAGAGGTGCTCACACAGCTCCCAAGCCTGGGCTGTGCACGACAGCAGGGAGAGGGTCAGCTGCAGGAAAGAAGCCCAGGCCATGTTGTCTCCCTATCTCTGCTTTGCCTGCAGCCACAGTAATTCCAGCGATGGAGTTCTTAAAGGCTGTCTCTGAGGAGACTTCCTCTGAGAACAGAGCAGCACTCTCTTCTGTCTTTTTGCACAGCTATCACTTGCACTGGTTTGAGAGCCTCACGCCACAGCCATGAGAACAAAAGTCCCAACACGCAGAAAGACCTCATGAGGTTGAGAGTCAATTAGGGCAGAACTAAAACTAGAACAGAAAGAGCCAGGTACCTAAACCACAAGAGCAGCTGCTCTTAAAACTAGTTTGGAATCTCAGGGAAAACTCTGAAATGAATTTTTCCATCGGTCTTGGAAGTTAGAGGAATAGTCAGTAAAGCAGAATAAAACTCTTGGTTGCAATGACTCACCTACATATCCCAAGCACTGTGGAAAACTGTGTCTCCTAAACCCCATATACTGGAACACAAATTTTTTTTCTTTTCATTTTTTTGGTGAGAAGTAACAATTGTGTATATTTACAGAGCACAAAGTGATGCTTTGATCAGTGTATATACTACAAAAAGGTGCAATCTTTTTAGTAATACCTGACATATCATTGCTTCATCAAATTAACTCTAGAGAACTCCGAAACCGGCTCACCTAATGGTAGAATTAGAAAATAATTATGTAAGAATTATAGTTGTATTGATAACTATTAAACTTACAATAGGTACCAAATACTTTGGAACCTACAAGTAGGTTTTTTTATTGCACCATTTCATTTAATCCCACAGCAAAAATACAGTATACACAATGTTCAGATCAGAAAGCCAGGCTTGGACTAGTTTTCCCTTTATTCCATATTGGAAACCTCATGTGTTTTTAAGTATTAAAGAGCTGTGATACCACTTGTGTTATGCTTGCATTAAAAAGCTTCTTGCATTCTCTGAAGGTCAGAGACATACCCATTTGGTGGCTTCAAACATTTTCAGGTCTAGAGGGTCTCCCTGGATGGTCCCATCAAGAAGGATCAGAGAGTGGCAGCTGGCCATCGCTGCACACAGTGGGCCCCGGGGCAGAGCTTTGCCTGAGGCAAAGCTATGGACTGCCTGGAATCTGAGAAAAGAAAAAAAAGATTCAGCCTGCCCCCCTCATGCCAAAAAAAAATAAAATGTAGCTTCTTGGAGGTCTGATAGTGTGCTTTGCTGAACTTCTTTCTAGTCTCCACAGGTCAACAGCCTGTTATCCATCCTCCCCTTCAAGTCAAGAATACTAGAAAGGCTCAGAGGCCGTTCCATGCTCCTCTTCCTGCATTGTCTTAATTTTTCCTGGGCTTACTTAATGCACAAGGGTGGAAATAAAGAGAGGTACCACCCTTCATCCTGAGGTCAGCTCCCACCCCTGTAACTAGGTCACTTCTCTTCCAATCCTGGGAAAACTCCAGGTGTGTTAGTTGCACACTATCTCCAATCGGTCTTCCAGGTCTGGGCTTATTTTCTGTCTGTCTCCCAACATGTTAGATGTTTGGTTCACAGTAGACATTCCATGAACGTGTAAGTAAATGGATGGATGGATGGATGGATGGATGGATGGATGGATGGATGGATG
>NW_026596064.1:9145071-9187363 GCF_907164565.1 Psammomys obesus
ATGGATGGATGGATGGATGGATGGATGGATGGATGGATGGATGGATGGGTTAATTCTTGGAAAATTCACAAATCATCCTTGGAAAGGCCTCAGTGATTCCCCTACTCAACCCTGGTATCTTACATCCACATCGCCACTATTTTCCTCATCATTTCCCATAGGAAGTACCGTTCTCTAAAATCAATGGAAATGAAACTCAACTGTTGCACATGTGCTTCTTTCACTAATTGAAAGAGTAAGTCATTGAGCTCATCTTTGGCCCCACTAGAGGAATGTCCTCTTTGGCCATGTTGGGCAGCCCTTTTTCAGATATGTAGCACAATAACCGGGTTGGAGGAAAAAAAAAAGTCACATCATAGACTATCTGAATTGACAATACTTTCTCCCTATGAAGAGGCAAGATCTGCTGCTCAGAGTCAATCAGAATCTACTTGCAGTCAGGAGCGGTGGAGAACGCCTGTGATCCCAGTACTTGGGGAAGCACAGGCCTGTGGATCTCTGTGAGTTCAAGGCCAGCCTGGTCAACAGAGTGAGTCCAGGACAGCCAAGGATACACAGAGAAATCCTCTCTCTCTCTCTCTCTCTCTCTCTCTCTCACACACACACACACACACACACACACACACACACACACAAAAGAATCTACTTGCACTCCCTCTTCTCATGTTAGCATCTTTTGGATTTTGAACTAGCTCTGTAGCCCAGGCAGGCCTTGAGGCTGCAATCTTCCTGTCTCCTCAATAGCTAAAGATACAAGACTGTATCACTATGCACAGCCTAAAACGCCTTTTATGGATATGTGTATCATCTGCATATTGTACAAAAACTGTAATCACAAATTTTTCATGATATACTTGAAAAGAAAAAAAGAGGACGCAAAGTTGGGTGGGCAGAGAAGGGAATATAGTTCAGGGAGGAGTTGATGGGGTAAGGTAAATACGATTAAAATGCACTGTGTGAAATTCTCAAAGACTTAACTAAGATATCTAATTACAAAAAGAACTACAGTCAGCCTTGTGTGCATGGAATACTTTTTGGCTCAAGTTGGAAGGACATGCTTTCACTTTCAAACAATATTGTGCCACATGCACCATACTTCAGTTCTGACCATGGTGTAGGTGACACTGCGGGAGATCCACAGACATGGAAGCAAGTTCAGATGTGGCCACAAGAGGGCTAGGTTTGCATATCTCCAAGACAGCAAGCTCAAAAGTGCCACCACCAAAGGCCACCTCTACTCACACCTCTCCCCACCCCACCCCCCACATTCTGGACCCTGATCCACAAACACAAAAGAATCTTTTCTCCGTGAGCAGACTCTGGCAGAAAGAGGATAACACTCCCAGAATCAGAATACTGAGAAACAGAGTACACCGGCTACTGTCCTATAAGCATTCCTCTTCCTGAAAAGCAGGATACAGAGTCAGCATCGCCCTTTCCTCCTATGTCACCTCCACAGAGGACAGTGTCCTGGGACTGTCTAGATCTGCTACTGATTGACTCTGGGGCAATGTCAGGCCTCTGACAAATAGGCTTAAAGCAAAGTTCATGTTGGAGAGCCTTTGCAAATGGGGCCCTTGCCTCATCAGTTTGTGGGTGATGGGGCTGGGATGAATTGCAGGTTAATGGGAAAGTTTAGGGAGACCTGGAAAACTCTAAGAGAAGAAATAAAATGATCAGACTTCAGTAATCAATGCTCAGCAAAAGCCAAAGCCCAGAGTGTCTAGAGAGTAAATGAGAGGCTCTGGAATGAGGCAAAGAAATCCCAGGGCGGTTAGTCAGAGTACTCACCCATTCTGGTCACAGGGTACAACTCCCCAAGGATCCAAGCCACCCCTCGTTAAGGTGCCTGTCTGAACAGAAATTAGTCTTTGGATTACACGGAAGATCTACTCAGGCAGTAGTGAAGGCAAATAAGGTACACTTTGATCGAGAAATACACATCAGAAAGATATTGCCAACATGGTTGCTTAAAAGAAGACCACAATGAGGTGGATATCCAGGTTCTAAGGAAAAAGTTGCAGTGAATTTAAACATGAACTGGTGGTCAACTTTTGTGCCCTCTGTGGTTAAAAAAAAAAAGATGAGAGTCTCTCCTTTCACCCCAGGGGACCATGTTGAATGTCTAATGATGGATGGAAGAAAGGGTGAGACTTTGGAAAGACTGTTAAAACAATAACATGGGTGAATCTCTACTTATACCATAGAAGCTAAAAGAATATCATCAAAACTCAGTAACACAGTTGAAATTTTGCCTTCACAGCACTGTATTGGAGAAGAATAAAGAAATAGCCTACCATCTGATTTTTTTTTTTTTTGGTTTAAAAAAAGTACATGATGATAATTTTCTCAGCGTAGTATAACAACCAAGAACTCAAGCTAAGTTGAAATACCATCTGTGTGAGTGAAAAAAAATCACATAATCCCTTCAACACTGGAACCCTTATCTACAACATGATCATAATCACATAGAGTTGTCTTGAATATTAAATGATATAATAGGAAGCCCAGAGAGAGAGCTAATAATAATGATGAAGAAGACGCATAGTTACTGCTCAGCATCTTGTTCAAATTTACATTACAATTACCCCTTCCATTTTCTTTTCTCAGATTCACAATATGACATCATAAGTAAACTGCTTTTCCTTATGATGCTTCTCTGGTCATGGTGACTTTCTGGTTCTCCAGTAATTATAGAATGCAGTTTTCGTCCCATCAATGCTCCCAGCCTTCCATGCACCGTTTAGTGGATACAGAATTGCCATGTGGGCAAAATGTTTCTCAAGATGGATGATGGTGAAGGTCACAGAGTAGACGAGGAAGAATGGACTTATTGTCAGTGCACTAGATATTTCAAATGTTTGGCATTGCAAACTTCATCTTATATTCACCTCACCACCACCACTCCCCAAAAAATAATTAAAAGAAATTGACTAGATATTCAAGGTTCACAAACACCCTCTCTCTTCTAATACTAGCATCTTGCCTGAATCCAAGCCATACTATCTTGTGCTGTCCTGCCACGATGCTGGGCTTTGCTCATCTCCTTATGCTGTCACTGGTTCCATCCAGTCCTCTAAACAACCCACCTTTATCCCCTCCTTATTGTGTATAACGGAAACAAACATACAGAGAAAAAGGGAAGTGAGAGACTGGTTGGGAGGAGTGGCAGACAACAAAGAATTAATTTTAAACATAAACTACAGCTGAGAACATAGAGTAAGGGTTTGCTTCATGGCTGTATTGTCAGCAAGAGTCTCATACTAACACATAGTTTAAATAATCCCTTGCTTTTTTTTTCCTTCATTCCATAATTCAATAAATACTTATTGAGCATTGACTCAGTTGCCAGGCAATAGTCTAAGCATTGGGGATACAGCAGAAAACATAATAACTCACTTCAAGTGTGTGCCTGTGTGCATGTGTGTGTGTGTGTGTGTGTTTCTTTGTGGGGGTTTTGACTGCATTGAACAGAGTATATTTTGATCCATTGTTTTTCAGGGACTCACAGCTGAAAGGACCTAAAAGATCCATTGATTCAGTTTCTACTCCCTCTTTTCAAAAGCTTGGGGTCACGAAAATTCATTTCCCAGATCTCACACGCACACACAACTAGAGATAAAATAAGGTCAGATGCTCATAGCCGACCTATTATTTCTGCCTCACTAAAGAGAACAGCATCTATCCATTACAATGGCAGTGATAAATGGCCTGGGAGTGAGGATGAAAGACACATACCTTGTCGAAGCAGACAAGGTTTAATTGTCCACATACATTGATCCTCTGAGGGCTAATGCAGAATATGCCCTTCTTTTTCAGCCTCCTCTGGGCATAGATGATGCCTGTGGTGAGGGCGGCAGGGAGGGCAGGAGGTACAGCAATGGTGATAATATCCAGGGCTTTTCTCGCCACCTCCTCAGGAGGCTCCTGGAAAAGAAAGGGTGTTCAGTCATTAGAATTAAAACAGGGACGGACAGTTTGGAGAATGTCGCTTCGCCTTCTGTGTTTATTCTGAGAAATGACATCAATAGGCCAAAGGGTCTGGCCATCATGGCTCACAATATCTTCTCTCCAAAGTACAACGAGAACACCTGTAACTGTTCTGCTGTCACCTCTGATTCACCAGTTCACTGTAACTCTGCCAACACTGAACATCTTGTTCCACTTAGAGATTGTCCTCTGATAGCTACAAAATGCTACTTTTATAAAAATATTTCACTTTTCATACTGAATGTGGAAATGGCATAAAGCATGGGAAAATATGCGAGAATAGAATCATGCTGGCATTCTAGTAAACATACTGTTCCCCCACTATCCCACAAGATCTGATGGCTATCTCAGAACTGAGCAACTGATTGCTCATATGTGGAGCTGGGTGTCTGTCGGCAGGCCTGAAAGTTTGGCTTGTTTGAAGTGTGTTTGTAAACCATGTCCTTGACGAAGGCCAACATACAGAAAAAAAAATAGAGAGAAGAAAGAGATAGATAGAGAGAAAGAATACAAAGGCAGCTTACCCCACTGAGCACATAGACACACAGGGTATAGATCATGCCAATGGTGGCCGTCCCAACAAGGCATAGGAGGAACCTGATGGCATCCCTGTAGAGCTTGAAATTCATGGGCTTGGGGTAAAGTATGGATCTCACAAGGTCCCCCTTTGCAGTGTTGAATCCTGAAATGACAAACACACATCCCAAATTTTCAGTGCTGGTACTGGTATTCTTCTAAATATCTACATTGCCTTGATTGTCTCTACATCAGCATTTCTCAACTCTGTGGGTTGCGACCCCTTTGGCAAACCTCTGTCTCCAAAAGCATTCACATCACAATCCATTACAGTAGCAAAATTAGAGTTATGAAGTAGCAACAAAAATAATTTTATGGTGCAGGGTCAGCACAACATGAGGAGCTATATTAAAAGGCTGCAGCGCTGGAAACCACTACTGTAAAGAATCTAAACCTAAAGCTTAAACCCACATAAAATAGTAGATAACTAGAGCAATGCATATGGCTAGAATGGAAATGCATAGGCTTTCCCCTAGCCTAGTACTCTCCCTGGCTTTCTTCCCTTCTGCTTCTAACTTCAGTGCATACCAGAGATGGGGAGCCATGCCCAGAGCAGGGCACAACTTAATTTTAAAGAAGTGGCCCTGTGAGTGTGCACACACACACTTACAGGTACCCTTCGCTTCAGCTGAAATGAAGTGGCCCAGTAAATACTGATGCACTCGTTTTTCCAAAAGCTCTCACCACTACATTGTTGAGTTTCAAGCTTCCTACATGGAATGAGATTGGGATTCTGCTCAGAAGAGCCGAGTTTCTGGCCCAGCATTGTCACTTATTAGCTTATCACTTTCCAACTGTCCACCTGGCATGTGTAGCTTTAGACTCTTCACATACACAATAGAGGAAGGGGGCAATCGGTGAGCCTCTTTGCTGCTGGCTTGATCTACAGAAAGTTTATAAGCTGCACATCACATAAGGGGTGATTATTGTAATCTGTGTCACAATTTTCACCAAGATGCACATGCCACCCTTCAATCAGCAAGTCAGCACTTAAACACACACAGACTTACATGTGTTTGTTGTGCTACCCAAAGACTGGATGCAACCCAATAAACGTAAGGGACTAGACACACTAAGCAGGAAGGTGTCGTTGCAAATAGCTTACAGAGAAGATGCTCACCTGTCTGCAGGACCACCGCCTTCACGGTCCCGGAGCAACCTGCCTTGGCCTGGATGACCTCTGTACCACAGAAAAGAACATGCCGTCTGGGATCTGCTTCAGCCTGCATCTTCCAGGGTGCAGAGCTTGCCGACTGGGATAGAGGAGTTTTTGTGACTGGGATGCTTTCTCCTGCAGGAAAATGTCATGTTGTAAGGCGCAGTGCCTTCCCCATGTAAATCACACCCACATGCTCTCCTGTGTCACAAAACTTCATCGGGAGCTGCCTATGGATACAAGCATAGGTCCCTGTTGTTGAGAGTTCTGTACTTTTAGAAGAGAAGAGTAACATGTAACAGAATATGTAAAATGTCATACTATAAATATTATATTATTTTAGGTCAAAGATGGGCATCTAAATAGGTTGGAAAAGACATTTATGGATGAGCAAGCTGTGTGGTTGGTATAAAACCTGGGATAGAGGGAATGCAAAGCCATGAGGCCTATGAAGATGTTCAAACACAGGGAACCACAAGTGTGACGTGGTTAAGTGTTTAATTTTCTTTTCTGTAGGCCCTAGTATCAGGAGGCAGAAAGATGGTTAAAACTGCTTTGGTTTGTAGAGTAATAATCCAATTAAAGCAAAATTCTCTACCCCACAATACAAGAAATAATTTAAAGTCTTGTGGGGACAGTGGGTGTACAGACACCTAGGACTTGATCACAGAAGTCACAGTGGAAAGGGATGGGACCTGAAATACAGCACAGGTAGTGGAAGTAGAAAGGGAGTAGCAGGTTCAAGAAACAAGAAGGTAAGATGCTATAAAAATAGAAGGAATGTTTATATCATCAGGTCATAGAGATGGAACTAAAACAGCTTCGTGGTTCCAGGCTTAGGGGCTGAGCAGAAAGCAGGAAACAGTAGTGAAAGTGTGGATTCTAAGAGAATCGGGTATTGCCTTTGGGCCACTGGGGACTGAAGCTAACTGTAGAAGAACCATGCTGAAAGGTCTTGTGCGCAATTGAAAATTGTGTGGACCTGGAGCTCACACGAGGCCTTGACTGAAGACATCTAGTGGGAGCTCACAGGCTTGTGTGTGGTAATTAAAGTTGCAGAGAGAGAGAGAGAGAAAGAGAGAGAGAGATTACTTAAGAATCAAACAACGGGTAAGAGGAGGAAAAGACAAGGATATAGCCCTGACCAGTGCCAGCAGTTAGGGAAACAGAGGAAGAGAAGATGAAGAACTAATTGAACGGGCGTGGTTGGTGCTAGAAGCACCTGAAGGGAGCAAGGTCTTAGAGAATCAAGACAAGGAGAGTTTGGGGGACAGAGAGCAACTGTTCAAAAGACAGAACAGTTGCTAAGATGGAAGAAAGAATCACTGCATATGGCACTTGTGACTTTGGCAGCTGTGCCAGTGTGGTAAGAGGAATGCCTTTCTGTGAGGACAAGGTAAGTCCGATGCTACAGAAGCAACCACACACAGGTCTGGGAAAGAAGCCCTCAGAGCCTCCAACTGGTCTTTTCAGAGCAGGTAGTAAAAAGTCTACATCAGGGCTACGATCATTAGGAAAAAAGAACTGGGCATTAGCAAAGTCCCAGAATTGATGGGTTTTTATGAATCTGTGGATTCTTAAAGGAAATAAACATGGTCTGCCTTGATCACCACCTTCTTTATCCGTAAGCTTATACGGGAGGGAGATAAACATTTTTCCCTCTGTTCATGCCTGTTGGGCCTGCTGGGGAGAAATGGGTTTTCTATGGACTTTAATAGGAACCACAATACATAATTGTGCCACTATTGGTCCTAATTTCATCCCTGGAAAAGACATACTCCTCTTACAGAAATCTCATTATTATGCTTCCCAAGTGTGAAATCACAATGGTACAAGCTTGACTGAGTCACTTCTCTATTTTAGTTGCAAAGACTGTGATTTAGGATGACCTCTAACGTCCACCCCTTAGATCAGTGTGCTAGTTAGAAATGAAATAAAGTTAGTCCAAAATGTCTGGTGTATATTCTGCAAGTGTCAGATTGGTCCAAGGTTGCATCATGGACTTCTAACATTTTCAATCTAGGATACAAGGCTTGAGTTGTAAATTTCAGGATATCATTGATGGTTTTCAAACCTTCCAATTTTATAAGGGACATTTTATACAAATATGTTAAGAAAAGATAAGATTTTGAAAGATTTGGTGATCCCCACAATTTTTAAGGTAAAACGAGAGTGTTGTCAACCTTTTGTTTAAGAAGAAAATGCTACCTATTCAGTAAGTTCTGGTTATGCTTACTTGAGGGCATGAATAGTTTTAATTTGAACTCTCAGAGACAGGACTGAGCAAGATTTGCAGGAGCAGGAAGGTCACGCAGCAGCCTCATACCTTGCTCTGAACAAAACTGTCATTCCGGTAGAGGAAGAACCAGCCAGAACCAAGATAACACACACCCTGAGCCATCCCAGTAGAGGCTGCAAACATGGAGGTCCAGTCATACCTGTGAGCATGCCTTCATCCACCACACAGCTGCCATCAATCAGAATGGCATCACATGGCATTTGTACTCTGCTCCCTGTCAAAATTAATAAATCTCCAGGCACCAGGAGGCGGGATTTCAGGTCTTGGGCTCCAGCTGAAAGTGTGAGGTAAGAGTCAGGTTATGTTCCCACAAAATATCTCCCACCCCTCCATGTTAGAGATTCTTGGAGAAGCAAGTAAAGCATGTCAAAAAAGAGACGCCAGTCCTCAACACTGGGTCCAACTCTGAAGACAAAAATAAGGAAGGAAGCCTAAAACAAAGAACTCAGAGTGGCAACGATGAAAAAGCCAAGAAAAAATAATGACAAATTCAGAAAACATAGTAGATGCTAATATTTTTCATATAGAAAGACATCTTCAAAGAAGAGATGTACAACAACCCTAATAAATTGCTAGATACTAACAGTTCACACACATACACAAACACACACATGCACATGAGCACACTCACACAAACACACACACACACGTTGCATGTTAAGTATTTAAAAAACTGCTTGTTTGGACTCATTTCCTCTTTCCTTCTTTTCTGATTACCTGTCTGGATGCCCTAACTTCTTTCTTTCCTTATTCACTCTCAAAGAGTTCATGAGAATAAGTCTATAGGCAGGTGTGAGGGATAGTTTAATTGTCAGCTCAACACAGCCTAGAATCATCTGGAAAAAAAGGTCTCATAAAGGACTATTAAGTTAGCTTGTGGGAATATCTGTGAGAGTCTCACATGAGAAGATCCGTTATGGGGACTGAAATGAAATATCCCTCATATTCTCAAGCATTTGAATGTGTGGTCCCCAGTTGGTCACTCTGATTGAGTGGTTTAGGGACTGTGGCCTTGATGGAGGAAGTATGTCACTGGGAGTGGTTTTGAGAGCTTAACAACTTGGCGCCATTTTGAGTTTACTCTCTCTGATCTCTGTTTTCAGTTATAGATGTAAGTTCTCAGCTGGTCCTGCCACAATACCTACCTGATGCCACACTTCCCCACCATGATGGTGATAGATTCTTAACCATCTGGAACTGTAAGCCCAATAAAAAAGTAGCTAAGACACTCACAACATGTCGTGGGCTGGTGCCTAGACTGAGTAATCGAGAGAAAGGGAGCTGAGCACTAGCAGGCATTAATTCACTGTTCTCTGTTCGTGACTGTAGATGTAATGTCACTAGCTGCTTTATGTTGCTGCTACTTTTATTTCTTCACAGTGAGGGCTGTGTGTTAAATCACTCTTCTATTGCTGCCATAAAACACTATGACCAAGGCAACTTAAAGAAAGGGTTTATTTAGTGCTTATGGTTCTGGTGGGATAAAAGCCCATCACCATCAAGACAGAGAAGTATGGCAGCAAGCGGGCATGACTACTAAAACAGCAAGCTGAGAGCTTGCTCACGTCTAGAACCATAAGCGAGAAGCAGAGACAGAGCACACTGGGAATAGCAAAAGCTTTGAAACCTCAAAGGCCTCCCCGAGTGGTACATCTTCCCCAACAAGACCACACCTCCTAATCCTTCCCAAACAGTTCCACCAACAGGGGACAAAGTATTTAAACATCTAAGTCTATGGGGAACACTTTGATTCAAGCCACCAGACTGTAACCTGGACTTGTGAGACAAATAAACCCTTTCTCTTGTGAGTTGCTTTTGTCAGCCTATTTTATCATAGTGACAGGAAACAAATCTAGGCAAGTGACTGGGAAGATGGACTGCAGGCTGCTGGTGGTGTTGGGGTCTAGGAGGCATGAAAGGTCATATGCATGGCCTTGGCATTGACAGAGAGAGCCCAGGTAGATATCATAGAGCAATGGTAGCAGTGTCTCACTGTGTAATGTTGGGGTCTGAGAGGTAATAAAGGTGCTTTAAAGTGGGAGTTTTTGTGAAGCATCAATAATGATGGAAAATTGGTCACATCCAGATTGAACAGATACCAGCAAGCACATCTACTGAACTCAATGAGAACCAAATATCTGACAGGGGAAAAAAATGAAGTTCAAGTACAGAAGGAAATAAACCTTGAAAGGTCGCTGTGACTTGAAGTTAGAGATAAAATAAAGCAATAGAGAAGTGATAAACATACAAACTTGGAAGTATGTAGGAATACTTACATATTACTGTGACCCTGGCCTGTTGTTAATATATACTCTCTAATACGATCTTCTTAAAAAGCCTAAGTGCAGTGGTGCCCTAATAAGGACAAACACACGCTACACTTAAATATTGGGTTCTCAAATCTAACCATTCCCCCCATGCCCAAAATAAAATCATGAAAACTGTTTAAAGGAAAAACTGATTACAATCTGTCAAAGGAAGCATAATGTAAGATGGAAACTCTCTGTGCCATTAAATAGGGAAATGTTCAAAGAATAATGGAGACACACCAGAAAGAGACAAGAGTCACCAAAGGGGCCTGCCTGCCCAAATCTGTAAAGATTTCAACAATGTAAATAATAATAAAAAGCTATAGCGATTGAGTAAGTAGGGTTTCATGAATTCATAATGGGAAAAGTTAGTGGGTAAAAAGAAGGAAGAAAAATAGATTTGTTTCCTTGCAACAAAATGGCAATTAAATAATTAAGAAGTTCAAATTGGAAAATCTGTACTTATCAAGTATAAAAGTAATAATTAAATCAAGAAACATCTGTAAAAAATAAAACTAGTGGGTGAAAATTTGATGGAGTCTATTTATATAAGTCTCAAAATATTTCTCAACAAAATAACTATTAGTTACAGAAGGAAAAATAGCAAACTTACAAAAGAAAAGAACTTTCAGATACTGTATAATTGAGTAACCCAAGTTAACATCGCTAATAATAGAACAAATTTAAATTATGCACATTCTGAAGGGAAGGAGCAAACACACACACACACACACACACACACGCACACGCACACATACATACCTGTGATTTGCCAACGCCAAACATAGGGACATTTCACAAAATAACCAGAGTGGGAAAATGTAGGTCACGGAAGAAACAGTTGAAAAATACTGACAATAAATGGCAAACGCCACCACTGTGTGATCCTGGATCCCTTCCCTATGAAGAACATTACTAAGAAAGCGTGACAAAGAGCAGACCAGGAATTGTTGACTTGTGTCGATCAGCTTCCTGATGACACTGTGCTTTCTTCAAGAGAATGTCCCGGTCTCAAAGAAAAAAAAAATGCACAGTGAACTATTTTATTCTTTTTTTTTCTTTTGTGTCTGTATGTATGAAATACATGCGGGCAGATGGATACATGGGCAAAATGTGAGTGTGCAAGTTTAAGCTCCAAGACAACACCAAGTGTCATTCTCCATTACTTTCGCCTCAATTTTTTTTTTTTCTTTTTGAGGCAGGGTTCCTTGCTGAGTCTAGAGCTGATGATTCCAATGAAGGTCACAAGTTTGCCCAGAGACCTCCTGCCTCTGCTTCCTGAGCGCTGGGATTTCAGGCAACTTCCACATGTGCCTGGCTTTCACATGGATTCCAGAGAGCAGGACTCCACTCCTCATGCTTGCTTAGCAACTGCTATATGAACTGAGCTATCTCAACAACCTCAGCAACTTATGTTTAAGTCGTCCTGGAAAACAGAATGCTCTCTTTTTACCATTTCTCTGTACAAAAGGAGTAGAAAGGTAGGTGACTACACATGAGATGACATCGTTTTCCTCTCTGACTAGAAAAAAAAAAATCAAGTAATCTGCCAGCATACACTGTTGGCAAAGCAGTGAGGAAATAGGCATTCACACATTTCTAATCTAAATGCAAAATGGCACAATCTCTTACTGAATGAAAGTTGGCAATATTTATCTAGCAAAAAATGTATATGCATTTATTCTTTAATCTAGATATTTTGTTTCTCAAAATCTATACCAAAGATACACTGATTAAAAGATAAAAGGACATATGTAGAAACGTTTTATTGTAGCACTATTTATGATGGGAAGCGACATGAGAGGTCTATACATTCATAAGCAATGTATAACGTATATATAGTCTGTCATAAAAGGTCCATATAAATACCCATGTGTAAATAACAGTTAAATTCAGTATGTCTTTGTTCATAAAAAATTGACAGTGCAATTATGTAATCTATTTGCGCGTATAAGCTATTACTGTATATAGAATTTTCTTATCTTCTTAAATATAAGAATAAATTAAAAACTAACAAAAGTGATAATGATGAAGAACCAAGGTAAAAGAATTGAACTCTCCTAAATATCTTATGAATTTAAATTTTAAACATAGAGATATTTTTAGAGTATCTGTGTAAAATAAAAATAAATTTGAAAAGCTGACACTGAAAGTTTAAAACAAATGAGCGAAATGAATCCATTACATTGCTGGCAGAACCATGCAGAGAACTATTTTTAATGACACTGAAGCATAATTTATTAAATCAAATTGTATATTTGGCTCTGACTCTAATGAGATATCACAATTGGGGCGGGGAACTCTTTAAAACATTATGAACTGTTTTTCAGAATTGCTTCACTGATGAATGCTGGTTTGTTGTCTTGAGGTTGTTGTGTTCATCGAATAAAACAAGTGAACCATTCTCTGCTATCACTGAGAATTGGAACTTTCAGTATGAACGAGAAACTCAAGTCCAGTCATCAAAGTAAAATAAAAAATTTACAGCTAAACTCAAATTGGAAGTGACATCAAGAACTCATCTTTTACTTTATTTTAAATTCTTCACTAAGGATGCTCCTGAATATGCCTGTGAACAAAGACTCACATGTGAAAACAAGATCCCTAACACTCTGGCTGGGCACTCTCAGTAAATGCATGCTCCGGATAAGAAGAGAATGAACAAATATTTACTTCTAGGGATATTTATAATCGCATCACAACTCTGAAATACTTAAGAATAACTCTGAGAAAGAATGTGTGAGGCCCATATACTGACAACTGCAAAGTACAGATGAGGGGAAGCAAAGAAGACATAGAGAAATCTCCATCCATGAAGAAAATATTCAAACCTGTAAATACATTAATTTTCTACAATTGACCTAAAGATTTAACGTCATATTAATCAAAATCTCATCAAATAAATAAATTATTATATTCTTAGACATTTTGAAAAGTGTCTGCATTTTTTTTTTTACTATATGTTCCCATTTTTACAACATTATACTTGGCAATAACTAACCGGAGGGAGGAAGGGCTTACAGTCCAAGAGAACACAGTCCATTATGAAGAGCAAATCATAGTGGCAGCAGCCAGAGACAGCCGGTCACAGGGCATTCACAGTCAAAGAGCAAAGAGGTCAGCTGACTCTCCCCTTTTTATTCAGCTCAAGACCCCAATCCATGGAATCCTATCACCCACAGTTTAAGTAGGACATCCCACCTCAGTCAACCTAATCAAGATCATCTTTCCTAGACATGCTCAAAGACTAAACCGAGATAACCTCTCACAAGTGTACCCAGAGAACTGACTCCTGGGTGAGTTTAGATCTTGTCAAGTTGACAACCGATATTCACCATCACAGCCCATCCCTTATCAACTTGTTACTCGAATACATCATCTTAAATGACAACACACCACTCTTGCCCCTTAGATGTTTCCTTTTCAGTTCATTGCTTGATATAAATTTAGGATGTCTCTACAAGTCTCCAAGTCTTCAACAGTTGCAATACTATTTAAAAGCCCAAAGTCCAAGTCTTATCTAAGACTTAAGATAAACTATTAAGTGTGAGCATTTAAAAAACACACACACAATCAAGTTACATATTTTTGTCATACAATGGCACACTAAACATCCTGATTCCATAGCAAGGAATGGTCAAGGTGAAGCAAGATAGATCTAAACACAGCAGAGCAAGTATCAAATTCCATATCCAGCATCTGGGGCTCATAATGTAATCATATGGGATAGACAGAGCTTGGGTAACCACATTCCTCCTCTTCCATCACTTACAGCACACATAACCTCTTTCTTAGTCCAGCCTTACTCCATGCTTATGACTTTCCTACTCAGATAGCATTGCCCTAGCATCCTGATATATATCCTGAAACTTAGACTCTATGGATTCAATCAATCTCTTCTTTGGGTCCTTGCAAGGACTCTGACCCTCCCACGTATTTCCTACAACAGCGCTCTGGAGCCATAGATTGTGACCATGGATTCCATGACCCCCCTCAGCATTGTATCTTTCATGCCTCCAAAATCAATCAGATATGGACAATGTTGCTTAGTTCTGCTGCCAGCTTGAGATATAGGCTGGACTTCAGCCACATCACCTTCTGTGTGATGACCCTGGAGAAACTTCTCTTTAGGCAGTTGATTTACTAGAGCAAAGATTCCTGTTAGCTACGTTCTCAGTTTCAGCCCTCTCCTTTCAAATAAGTTTGCATTTCAAGTATCAAAGTTTGATGAATGGGGTCTTGTCACAATGGTACATTTCTTATTGTCCCAGTGTGGAAGAAGATGCTTTTCTTTAATAATTATAACCTCTTTTTCAGTATGTATCTTGGCTCTAAAGTCAATCTCTATTCCTCCCCAACCAACTGCACATTTTTTTTTACATCTGTTTGTCCAAATTTTTGCTCCTTTTCACTGTAGACCTAGATAAGGGCAATAAAAGATAGCCATGCTACAGCCAATGACTGTTTTCCTGTCAAGAAATCTTCTCCACCTAACTGATTAGTCTACTACTTTTAAATTCAGTTTAGCTCAAGTTCTCCAGACATGGGCAGAATGAAATAAAATTCTTGGCCAAAATATCACACAAACAGCTCCCAGCTGAGTTGCTGGTGGAATCATTGTTTCTCTCTGAAACCTCATGAGCTAGTCAACCACTGTCTGTTTTTCTCATCTTTCAGGTTTCCTTCGGAACAGCCCATTAAGCTGTTTCCACCATGCTAGGACTTTTCTACCTGACAGCACCAGACTCTTCCACATTCTAGCCACTACATAACTTCCAAGGCCTAAGACCTTTAGAGACCTACATGGCCATGTTTATCAGAGAAACAATACCACTTCCCAGTGCCAGTTTTCTGTTTTAATTCTCTTCTTCTTGCTGTGACAAAATAATTGACAATAAGCAACCTGAAGGGGGTGGGTGTATTCAGCTTACAGATCGAGAGAATACAGTCAACCAGAAGAGAAGTCTGGCAGCAAAGGGTTCAGGCAGCTGGCCACCTTACATCCAGTCAGGAAGGAGGAAAAGAGGAATGCTAGTAAATGCCGAATAGTTTACTTTCTGCTTTCCACTCAGTCCAGGACCTCAGAATAATGCCACCCACTGTTAAAGAGCTTCATCTTCTGACCTCAGTTAGCATAAGAAAGGTAATTCTTCACAGGCATGCTGGGAGGCTAGCCTGATCTACATAATTATTTATAGGTGTGTCCAGAAGCTTGTCTCCATGGTGATTCTAGATCATTCCAAATTAATGATCCATAATAACCCTAAAAAGAGATGGGAAGGTCTTATACATCAAAGTAGCATTGGAAGAGAATAAAACTGAAGCACTCGCATTACTTATTCAGATCGTCTTATAAATACGATTTATTGCCGGGATAACAAGAGAATAAAACAGTACAGTAGGACAGGGAGTCCAGAAACCGGTCCACCTCATAGACAACAGGCTCTTAGCAAAAGTGCAAGGCAACACACCAGCACAAAGTCAATCCTTTTCAACAAATATCATCAGAGTGCCTAAATAGCAGTCTGAGAAGAGCAAAGATCAGACTAAACCAAACACAAAGCAGAATAGTGGAAACACAAAATAGAACCAAAACTTAAATCTCTTGGTGACCTTGGACTTTGCAAAGATGCCTTAGGAATTAGACTAGAAGTATGACCCATAAAGGGAAAGGCTCATTAACTGCACTTTAAGAAATGTGAAAGCATTTGCTCTTTGAAAACTGCTGTGAAAAAAAATAAGAAGATACATCATAGACTGAAAGAAGATGTCTGCTAACAGACTGAAAACTTAATAATGAGGCAATCTGCTTAGCAAAAGATACAAATGGATACTTCAAAAGAGACATGTGAGTCACAAACCCTTGAAAAGAAGTTCGGGGCCATTAGCCGTTGGAGAAATGCAAATTAAAGCAATAAGATACTTCCAGAAATGAAAGTGGCTAGAATTAAATAGATTGGCCACCCTGAGTGTGGGCAAGAATGTGAAACTGAGAGTGTCATCTGCTCCAGGTAAGAATGGAAATGCCATGATCCCTTTGGAAAACAATCTGTTAGCTTCTTAAAATGTCAGGTATCTACCACAGGGTCGGCTACTCTGTAGCTAGGTATATGCTCACAGACATGATAGAGCATGTCTATGAAAGGACCCATACCTGACTGTTCACAGCACTACAGTTCATAATAACAGCAACAAAGATGAGATCATTCAAATATTGGTCACAGGTGAATTGAACAACGGCATGCCCATGTAACAAGGTGCTTTAGGGAATAAAGAAAGAATGTACTATTAATACTCTTAAAATAAAAACAAAAACAGGTGGATCTTACATTGTGAACTATGATCTCCTCTTACCAAATTAACTTAAAATATATTATAAATTACTGAAGTATGTTTCTTACATAATACCACTTATGTACAATTCTAAATCAAGATGTTAACCCATAGTGACAGAATGAAGATAAATGACTACTTGTGTGTGAGGGATGCAAGTAGGGAGGAAGGACAGTAAGTGGGCTCAAAGCAACTGCAGGGAATGAGTCCTGCTGTTAATTTGATGATGTTGATGCATTTATGAGTATACACACGTATCAAAAAATCAACTGAATTATGCACTTTACAGATATGTTTGGTTTGCCATGCTAATTCAGCCTCTATTAAGTATGTTTCCTTCTCATGGTGAAAAGATCTAAGATTCCTTTTTCTTACAAGCAAAGGCATAAGAAAAATACACATGCAGATGTGTTAGTAGGAACAATCAGAAAACCAAAGCTAAGTCACTTTCTAATTGCCTCTGGATATAACACATAGGTATAAAATAGAGGAACTTACCTTTTCTCTCACACACAGAGACTGTAATGCTATTATGTGATTCAACAAGATGATGCAGTTTTACAGATTGCTGCAAAGAGAAGGAAAACAGACAACCTTTATCTGTTTGGGTAGAGACCCCAGGTATTACTCAGTTTGTTGCTAGGGCTTTATGCTGCCAGCTGAAGAGCCTAGGTAGGAACGGAGAGCTGAGTAACTTGTCACTCAAGTGAAAAGGATCTCTGGCCAGCAGTTGGAGTATGTATTCTGTAGCACAAAGAAATTTCCAAGAGTAGCCTTTCCACTGTTGTTTTATTTTGATGAATGAACCACACTGAGAATGAATTAAAGCAAAGAGAGAGAAATAAATGCTTTTTATTCCACATTTAGTAAGAAAGCATTGTGTGAATGACCTTCGAACTGTTTCTGTGGGGTTAAGTTTTCCAATCATTTCAGGTTTTCATTTTTTATCAACTGTCATTATTTGTGACACTCCCTAAAGGCACAGGCACACGAGGCTCCACCTCTCTGTGGGGGGCTATAGGGAGTTAATGGTTGCTGGAAGAGAAAGTGCGATTTTTCTTTAGTGGTATAGTCACTGCTAAGTTGAACATTCTCCAGAAAATAACTCCTAATTCATGCTTATGACAACCCTAATTAAACTCAGTAGGTCTCTCACACACACACACACACACACACACACACCATCAAAATAGCAGAGGGCCTTGTTGAGAAGAGTGGTTTCCATGGGATAGGGGGAAAAATGAAAGACAGTAATGGGGAAGAGAAAATGACCGTGTGTGTGTGTGTGTGTGTGTGTGTGTGTGTGTGTGTTTAATATTGCTAAAGTGTAAAGAACAGCTGGTCCCAATAAGTCCTAAAAGTCCAACCTGGACACTGGTAATTCTTTCAGTGGAAAAAAATCCTATATTCATTCACAATGTTATTCTGCTTTAAATTTATTTTTAATAAAGCCATATACTGTTCCTTGTACATGAGAATGACTACCTAACTTTAAGTGTTTTTTTTTTTACTTCATCAAATTACTTTTAAAAAAAAGTTGTTTAGATGGAAATATGAAAGAAGAAATCATGTCAGCATGTAAAGAATGAAAGAGAAGTGTTCAGATCATAAGAGTGGGTGTGAAGAATCAAGATTTGTAGCAAAAGAAAGAAGCTGCAGTAGCAACTGAAGGTGGGTGCAGAGTAATGAGAAAACATTCCCTTGTTTGAGTTTTATGTTGCAGTTTGATGAGGCCTGAGAACATTAAACATTGATGAGGAGCTCTTTCCAGGGGCCAGAGAGAAGAGTCACTTGTGGACTGCATGAGCATCCTTGAAAAGGTAGGAGCAGGTATCTGGGGCACCCATAGACGATGGTGTCCTAGACACTTCCTCCACTGGTGAGAGGGAAGAGAAACAGGGCTGAAGAGAGTGCAACATTTGGCTATAGAGAGTAGGGAGTTGTGCAACTTTCCTACTAGGCTTCCATCAATTTTCTGAAATAACTTGTGAGAGTATGTGCTGAGAAAGGAAAGAGGAAAAGACAGATATCTCTGAAGAGAGACGGCTTGAAACTCGTTCTCACAGCATGGGAGAACACCTTGTTCTGAGGTTGACACTTAGGGAGTCGTAGTGACCAACTTCGTTGTTCTCTGTGGCTTTCTTCCAGCAGCACCTAGATCCCTTGCAATACGAGTAAAGAAATCCAAGGGGGAAACTAGAACTTTGAAAGAAGGACACCAAACAAACAAACAAACAAACAAAAAAAAAAATAAGTTAAGGCATTCATTGTAAATAGAGGTTCCTGTGCCTTCTAAAGGACTGGAATGTGCAGGAAGGAAAAATTGTCACCAGATGAGAGACAGCCATTGTGCTCTGTCTTTATAAACATGCTCTTCTTTGGCATGAACTGGGAAATTCTATTTCCAGATTTTTGTCTAAGAACAAACCAGTGAGGTCAACCACAGGATCAAGGGAAACTCACCTCTCTGAGATCATACACGGTCAAAGCTATGGAAACGACAGACATGAGGATGATGGCAAGAGCATATTCCTTGTAATCTTCACTGAACCACAAACAGACGCTGAAGAGTTGAAAGATGTAAAATGGATTTAGAACCTGTTAGCAGACATAAACACAAGAAGACAAGAATGGCATTTGGGCTTCACACACGGCTGTTGGTTGACTCCTTTCCATAATCAGCACTGTGACATAAATCACCCCACACAACATATTCTTCTTGGTGTTGCATTTAATCAGCAGTTTCCATATCCTAGACAATGTGCTGAGCCACATCTCCTATATCTTTTTATTTTTTTCTCATAATTACCTCATTAACCAAAAGTCATTAATTATCTCTATGATGAGCCTCAGATCTTGAGATATTTACTCAAGGTCATGCAACTGTGACTGTCATGGAGCCAAAATCTAACCCCTTAAAGTGTTCTGACCCCAGAGCACTTATCTTAATGGCTGATGCACTTAGCAGTCTACAAAGAGATTTAAGCATCTGAGGAATGGGTGAAGAGCAGATGTTATCATCTCCCATTTACAATTCCTGGACTTCAGAAAGGCGACATACTCGGGTTTAAAGAATCTACTTTGTCTGTTGTCCCCTGTATGATAAAACAGCTGTGCATACAATGCCATTAAAGAACTTTTCATTAATGGATGAATGTAAGACTGCGTTTTCTGTAAGTGGGGAGCTTTTTAGACATGGCAAGCTGTAACCACATATCTACTTCACGGGAAGGGAACAGACGTCAGACGCCAACACCAACAGTTGTAGTTGTAGTAATGCTATATAAAAATATGTTGTGAAAAGAAAAAGAAAGAAAGAAAAGTTGTGCCTTTCCTCACATTCACTGCAGTTGCTTACAGAAAATGGGAATCCTGACTTCTGGCTAGGGAGGAGGCTCCCAAAACCTTTCTCAAACATTTTGCTTTGCCTTCTGTCATCCGCAAAAGAGTTTAGAAATATTGAGAGAGAATCTTCAATTTAGTAATCCTTTTAAAGGAAAGATGAATGAAGATGGGCTATCAGAAATACACAGAGGACTGCTGTGTAGTTTAAAACTAATAAACTGACAATAAAAGCACAACAGGACATTTTTATCTTAGTAAATGCTGGTCAAGCCTGAGTGTCACAGCTTGTATTGAAGTGTGCACTGTGCATGAAGAGCATGAAGGAAGAGTACATGGCATGTCCAGGAAGCACGGTTTGCATTCTCTTAAAGTAGCTTATGAATTACAGTCACTTATTAACAAGTAGCATCCCCAACTGAACAGACCAAAGATTCATCCTCTTCTACCCAATGTCCAGGTAAAATACTGGAGATATTACCTCCTTGATGAGCAGTTTCCAAATAGGTGTGATTTCAACATCAATAGCGTTAGGCCCACATATTAACCTCCTATGGGGATAGACCACAGATTGATTACTTGGTCACAGTGGTGAAAGAAAATGCATCTCTTGCACATGCAGAGAAAAGGTTTATTCCATATCCTTTTTTCCGCACTTCTGGAGTCAATCAAACTGTCTCTTGTTACATAGCACACCCATATGTCTCAAAGTAACTGAAGAGTGGGAGGGGTCCCAGGAGCAAACCAGTAATCAAGATCGTGTTGCTTCCATTGAACTACACTCCATGAACCTAAATATGTCCCTAAGTGGTACTTTTGGTATCTAATATTACTACTTTCTCTCAAACAGCTTCAGAACTCATATGTTCTCAACTCTGAGTCTCCCCACTATAGTTCCAAGGAAATAGAACAGGAAGATTTTTGTGACAGGGAAATATGGTACCTATGGTTCCTGCTCATGTTCAGGAGTTCTTTGAAGCTGAATATTTGTTTTAATGTGAGCAGAAAAGTCCTTGATTCTCAGAAAAAGTTGGTAATTATACATCCCACTAACTGAAATCCTGGAGTTTTGTTGCTTTGATTATGCGGAGACATGACACTTGATGAATTCTTTTCTTGTGGAGAAGTCTAACCATTCCCTGCGCCTTTCTTTTAGACTCTCAGATAAAAGAGCTTTGCAAATGCATAGGTTATGGGCCTCCATTTTTATGTAAACACAGATAATTTGGTAGATCTCATTAAAATAAAGACTTGCTTTAGTAGCAGTAAGGGCATGCTGAGGTTCTGCAGTTCTTACAAGCATGCAGGGAATACAGATGCTGCAATGCACTGACTGCATCTCTTCCAAGCTCCAGAAACAGGTCTCAACCTCTCCCCTTTTAATACAGTGTGTGTGTGTGTGTGTGTGTGTGTGTGTGTGTGTGTGTGTGTCCATCTTTTCTGTTGGGTTAGTGGTAACTCCTGTTCTACCCCCTGACCCCACCAAGCTGCTCTGCAGATATCTGAGGTCATGCGTGGAACACACTAAGCAAATCACTGCAACCCTTTTTGATATTGGTGAATAAATACTGCCATACTGAGCTATCTGGCTAGCCAATCACAGCCTTTGGGGGTTAGAGACAAGATGCATGTAGTACCTGATCTCCTGTTCTTCTGATGTCAGACCTAATCCAAATTTCTGATGAATCTTTGCAGAACTGAACCAGTCTTCCAGGGAACTAAAACAACAAGAATCCATTGACAGCAACATTTTTTAAGACAACACTTTTCTTCTGTGAATACACTTGCTGAAGCAACTTACCCAATTTTTTGAAACTGTCCTTCTAAATTATTCCAAACATATCTTATCTTCTGCACTTTTATGTATCTCACCTACAAAAAGAAAAGAAAAAGTGTATTACAAAAGTCTCAGGTTTGAAGATCAGAGCACACACAGCAACTCGGGGGTCAAGGAGACATTTGTGGAAAAGGCAAAGATAGCGCCAGAGATGCTTCTTAAAACTTCATCTTTTCCTAACTTCCCACCCTGTTTGCCTCTACTACACAAACAGTGTTTTTATTAGAAGTTCTCATCCAGTTGTCGGTCAGCATGTTTCACCACACTGCTAAATACATGAACAGACAAAACCCAGTCTCCACATTTTACTACCGTGCAAGATAAAAAGGAAAGAAAACATATTACAAAATAAAAATTATGTTTCATAGCCCAACACAGACGTCAAAGAAATAAAATTATAATGATGTAAAAAATGTTGCCTTATAACAGGTTAGACATCGAAAGTAGAAGAGAGGAAACGGGACAAGAGCAGTCCACTGGGGGTCTCTGAAAGACTACCCATCGGGGCATTGAAGCAGATGCTGAGATTCATAGCCAAAGTTTGGACAGAGTGCAGGGAATCTGGGAGAAGGGGTGATAGAAAAACCTGGAGAGAACAAGAACTCCGCAAGGAGACCAACAGAGTAAAAATATCTGGGCTCATGGGGTCCTGCAGAGGCTGGTGAATCAACTAAGGACCATGCATGGAGAGGACCTAGACTCCCTGCTCAGATGTAGCCCATAGGCAGGCTCGGTCTCCATGTGGGTTCCCTAGTAAGGGAGAAGGGGCTGTCTCTGACATGGACTCAGAGGTCAGCTCCTTGATCATCCCCCCCCCCCGCCCCCAGGTGAGGTGACCTAACTAGGGGGAAAAAAGGATCCAGGAAACCCTGATGAGACCTGATAGGCTAGGGTCCTATAGCAGGGGAGGAGGACCTCACCTATCAGTGGACTAGGGGAGGGACATGGAGGGGAGAGGGAGGGAAGGTGGAACCAGGAAGAGATGAGGGCAGGGGCTACAGCCAGGATACAAAGTGAATAAATTGTAATAAATAAATAATAAATAGATAGATAGATAGATAGATAGATAGATAGATAGATAGATAGATAGATAGATAAATAGAATTTTAAAAAAGAAAAAAGTCTTAAAATATTGCAGACATATAGAGAAGGTGGGAGCATTTTGGATATAATAACATCAGAACCATAATGTTAAAGGGTGGGAAATTTTTCGCTCAGTTGAAGAAATAAGTCAAAAGGGAAGAGACAAGAGAATGGGCCTGTTTTACTGCAGAAAGAAGGGTAAAGCTGTGGAGATAAACTAAGCTACATTATGAGCAGCCCAGATACTAGAATGAAAGGTGAGTGCCCCTGTCTCACAAAGGATAGGTTGTAAAGCAGCCTACAGAAAACATTGTGAAGAAGAACAAGGCAGCAACAGAAGAGAGAAGAGGTTGTCACAACCAAGTGTTCTCCAGTAAGTAAGGCTCAGAGAGCATTGGCAGAGGGAAGGAATAGAGTCTTGCTTGTGACAGTTCTTCTTTCTTACTCCTGATTCCCTTCAGCATGTTTTTATATGTGATATGAATTTCCAAGAACTGGAGACCACAGGGAGCACCAAGAGAAGCAATGGGGCTCCCAATTTGCTGTGGAGCAACCGTTATAATCTTGAGGTACTTATTAGAAGAATCTAGAGAGCTTTAAAGAATATTGCTGTTTCAGTCCTGTGGCCAAGACCAAACAAACTTAGTTTGTCCAGGGTACTTTGGACATAAATATTTTTGAATTTTCCCAGGTAATTCTAAGGTGCAATCGAAGTTGAAGAAAACAGTTCAAGCTTTCCTGTCTTGCCTGCTCTTCTATTTGTGACCTTGAAAACCTTGAAAATTCTCCTTGTGCCTCAGTTTTCCCAGAAATAAACTGAAGCAATTAACCAGATTATATATAAGTTCCATTCAGCTCTTTTATGTACAGTATACATTTATCAATTTTATAATCAACCATCAGGTAAATTTTAAGACCGGGAATAGCCTCTAACTGGTGCATAATAAAAAAATATTCACTATATTTTTATTAAATAATTGATCGCTTTGTTAAAGCATGTGCTAGCTTCAAAATACAGTGTAAATCTCTAATTTCCAAAGCCTTACTGAATCATAATTCTACTCAGTGACCATGTAGTTTGCTCTCATTCTCTTTCTCTCTCTCTCCCCCTCCCTCTCCAGTTCCTCTGTGTGTATGTGCTGTATGCTGTGTGTGTTTATGTGTGTGTCTGTGTGTGTGTGTGTGTGTGTGTCAATGGAAGCCAAGCAAAAGTGCTAAATGTTATAATTTGTAAAAATTCCAATGAGGTTTGTTACAAAAGAAATTATTTGAAAACATGTCTATTTCTGATTGATTTTCAGTATAAAATTGGAACAAATTGCCACTGGGAAAAATCCTTCCCTCATAAGCTGTCAAACATAGTAAGAGCATTTGAAAGTAAACATTGCTGGGGCCCGTTAGCCAGCACAGCCCAGGTTGGAAGCTCCAGTTTCTTCCTTTACACCTTAAATTCCTTTTGAGCATCCCCCCACCCCCTCAGTCCTGCAAACTGAGCCAGCAGGCACAGCTGCAGTCCCCAAATGCTTAGTGCTCATCGTGCCTTAGCTTCAGTCTTCCTCGTCTTCCTGAAGAAGGTCATATATTAGTGTCACCTTTGCTTTACTCCTCCCAGTCATTTTGATTATGTCACTCATGGGGCTGGAATCTTGGTTCTAGCATTCCAGGCTCTGGTGCTCTCTCAGCCAGTGTACGGTTCAAGCCAGCCTCAGAATGGAATGTCTGAAAGTCCCTTGACTTTAGGATTAAGGATGCACAAAGTTTGAGGGTTGCCTGTATTTTTAATTCCACAAATTTTACAGTCTGTGTTGGAAAGGTTTTAGGAGACCAACTACGGGCAGAGGGAGGGGCCTCCATGCTAGCTTCTCATCAAACCACAGATTGAGAAACCGAAGACATAATATCCAAAAGCCAAGCCTACAGCAAGACAAAGTGCAGAAGTCACTGGTACGTTTGACCTCCAGCCATGGAATGGAATGGTCCACTATGTTCTGACAATTTCTGAGGTCATTTCTGTGGTGAGGTAGAAGCCCATGATAGGCCTTTTTGAAGCGTCTTTGAGACAGTCCCACCAGGAAACGTGTCCGCCTGGACCCTGTCTCCTTCATCCCCCTCAGAATCTCTAGAAGCTGGCAAAAGGCAGTAAGCATATCATTTGCAGGTGAGTTTACCTACTTGCCAGTTTTCTAGAACTTCACCCCAGAAGAAGCTGGGACATCCGGCATCTGCTGTGGGTGACTTTTCATGTTTCTGCTTAGTAATCGAAATAGTTAGCCCCTTGCCTTCTTGTTCTTTATTTCTCGGAACATACAAGAACGTCTTCCTTTTTGCATGGAACCCTAGGGTTTCCTCTTCCTCAGTGTTTGAAAACCTTCCTCAGGTTTTTGAAGAAGACTATGACTATCATGTTGGGGCTTTTTCTTGGTCAACAATGCCATCACGGCTGCACCTTACACTCTAATGTTAATGAAAGTTTCCAACTTCGTTATGAATATTGCTTGTTACACTATACAAATCACCTTACTCTTTGACTCTTATGTATGGTATTCCTAACAGCCTTGACACACAGGCAGGCAGAGGTTTATGACTTTCATTGTATAAAAGAGAAACTTAAGATCCAAGACGACAGTAGCTAGCAAGCCCCCTATATACTAAAGCGATAAGCACATTGAGACTGGATATTAAAACTTTCCATTTTAGGACATCTGTTCTTACTGTTTATTTGGAAATTTCTTCATTTTCCTTATAGACTATTAAAGATGCTAAATTTTCAGGGAAGTAAAACCCTGAAGCTGTGTCCAGGGCTGATCTGGGAAGCCTTATTCTCAGCTGAAGAGCTACCTCACAGATGAGGCATTGCTCCCTGGGGGAGACTGGCATCTTCTGTATGTTTATGTTGGCAGTTCAAGACAGCTGGGTGATGACAATTAACAATAGAGAGCTGCTCAGCAACTGACTATTTTCACTTTAAAATCGGCCTTATTTTCAAAAGCTGATTTAAACAGCTATCTGCACGTATTTAGCTGTAAAAGGAAGCATTCTGGCTCATAAAAATATGTTTTCAATATGAATGTCAAGCAGTCAGAGCCCAAACCATTTGCACTTAACTAGGCAAAAGGGAGTAACCCAAACACACTTGAATACTAGGATTCAAACTAAGGTCTTTTGCAAAACTACACAAATTCCTTAGGATAGTCCTCAGAGGTTACCTTGACTGTAAGACTAGCCTTACCTTGTAAATAGGAATGAGGCTTTGAGAGTAACATGTACTGAGTACTTTCTGCAGAAGACGTGATTTCTGTTCATACCTGTCTATAGCAAGAGGCTCAACCCCCACTTCTGTATTCTACTAGCACACACAAGACTCACATACATGCAAGCAAACACCCACACACATGAAATAAATGATGTTTCTAATTCTCTGACATCTCAGAGACTGTGAGTTTGCTTACCTTTAGATCTGGCTTTCTTATGGCTCTGTTTATGATATATTCCTCATCTGTAATGAGAGGGTGGTCAGGAGTGAGACCAGACGTGCTGCTCAGTGCTGACAGGGAGATCCATATTACCTTTTTCCAAGAATAAATTTTGAATTCATCCTGGGGAATAGACATCAAAACCCCCAGGAAGTTAAGAGAAGATCATCAGGCTAAAATTCATCCTGAAAAACATCATTTCATATAATGTTGTGAGTTAAGAAGCTAATGAACATTCTAGACAGAAATATATATATATCACTGAAAGGTGGCATACAATGTCTTTGGATCTTGAGAGACAAAGATTTGTTCTCATTTCTTAAAGAATCTAGACAGAAACATGAGTCACTAACACAAAGACCAAAGCTATGGAGCAGGAGGCACACTCTCAGACAAGAACAAGCTTACTCCATAACCTGATAGTCTAGTGGACAATCTCACAGGGAAAGAAACAAACCCCATGTATTTCAAGGGACTCTATGTCCCTGTGAGAGTGAGGAAATCTAATAAACGGAATTGCCCTCATGTTTTAAGGCTTAACGCAAAATCCACCTTTCCCCAAGCAGTCTCACTGACTCACTCCTTCTTGGAGAAAACAAAATGAAACTATTTTTTAAACTTCTGAAACAGTGATGCTGGAAGTTTCTCCATGCTCATATTTCCTCACCTGTAAGAAACAAGGTTTTCTCCACTCCCCACTAGCAGTCCTGTCTAGTTAGAGGGTGTCCTCTTCATTCTCCATGACTCCTGCTACTAGAAGTCTCAGCTAGCGTCACTCTCATGTCCTCCCAGAAGCCTGCCCTGCCTTAGTTCTCCAGCTCGTCACAGAGATGGTCCAGCCCATGGTTTCTCTTCTCTCTGCAGTCCCTCTGTCCTCCTATCCCTGCTCTCCCCAGGTCTGATCTTCAATCTCACTTCTCTCTGTCCTCCTTCTCCTACTTTGTTCCATCTCTTCAGCTGCTTCTGCTGTCTATTCTATTTCACCTTTGGAGTGAGATTTTAAGCATCCTCCCTTAGGTCCTCCTTGTTACTTATCTTCTTTGGGTCTGTGAATTGTAGTATGTTTATCCTGTCCTATATGGTTAAAATCTGCTTATAAGTGAGTTCATACCATGTGCGTCTTTCTGGGCCTGGGTTACATCACTCAGAATGATCTTTCTTAGTTCTATCTATTTGCCTGCAAATTTCATGGTTTCCTCGCTTTTAATAGTTCAATAGTATTCACACCATACCCATAAAAACTTTGACGCAAAATTTATCCTTCCTACAAGATGGGCAGGTATAAAGATAGAGCAGAGATTGAGGGACTGTCCAATCAATGAGACCCACCCCATGGGAGAGAGCCAACACCTGACACTATTAACCAAAGACCATGCATTAACTGGACCTAAGCTCTCTACATATATGCAGCCGATGAGCAGCTTAGTCCTCATGTGGATTCCCTAGTAAGAGGAACAGGAGCTGCCTCTGACACGGACTCTGTTGCCCACTTTTTAATCACTTTCCCTTGACGGGACCTCCTCACCAGGCCAGAGGAGAAGAGGATGTGCTCAGTCCTGATGCAACTTGATGTTATGGGGTGGGTGAAAGGAGAGACTCCCTTTTTCTGAGGAGTAGGGGAGGAGAGAAAGGGGGAAGAGGGAGGGAGGATGGGACTGGGAGGAGAGAAGGGAGAGGGGTATGATCAGGATTTAAAGTGGAAAATACTTAATTAATTTTAGAAAAAGAAACAAGGTTTGCTGACTGTATGCGGGTTGTTGGCGTTACATTCTGAGACCTGCTCTACAGGAGGACAGTACAAAGCTGGAGAACACTGACAGCATCCGTCAAGTGTGCATAGAGGCAACTGACCAGATTAAGATATTGAGCAAAGTGGAATTGAAGAAGAGCACTCACAGCATGACCCCAGTAGAAATTATTTCTCTTTAAAGTTGACCAGCGTATTACTCACAGAATGAAACTGGGAGAACAGGCTTGGTGAACAAATGCCACATTACTCCCTTGGAGACTGGTGTGATTCTAAGAGCAACTGCTATCTGAAAGATAGCAGTTTAGTGGCTGATAAACTTCAGGGGTGCTAAGAATGATAACGATAAAAGTGTGGTGCAGGAAGGTAAAGACTTGGAATGTAGGTCAGAGCTGAAATTCATCCTTACCACCACACACACACACACACACACACACACACTTGCCCTGAAGATATCTGACTCATTTAAATTATGAAAGAGGTAGCAAGGAAAAGGTGCAGAATTGTAGCTGGGTCTGGTCCATTGGTATACTGAAGACAAAACTCCCCCTGAGTTTGCCCTGCTATTTCCTCTTCTCAGTAATCTCATAACTGATCCTAACCATCCTTCAAGGTGAAACTCAAAGGTTCACATCCTGGTAACCATTCTGATTTCTCTGTGTGAGCTTTCCTCTGAATCATCAGAGTACTCAAGATCTTTTCAAACCTTCTGCCTTTTGCCATCCACCTTATCATTTGTCTTGGAAAGTGGAAAGGAATTTTGTCAAATGTATGTCTCTGGTCCAAGCAGGCCTAACCCAGAGCCTTAGAAGGAGAAAGAAATAGACAAAGAGAAGGTGGGGAAATTGGGAAGGAGAATGGAAAAGAAAGAGGAAGAAGAAAAAGGAAAGAAAAACAGTCCTACTACAAATTTGAACATCAATGAATTAATTAAAAAAAAAAACACAGGTGACAGGGGAGGGGGGTAGAGCAATGGCTCAGTGGTTAAGAGCCCCTTCCAGAGGACCTGAGTTCAATTACCAACACCCACATGCCAGCTCACACCCCTCTGTAACTCCAGTTCCAGGAGATGCAACAACTTCTGGCTTCCACAAGCACTGGATGTGCATGTGGTTCACAGACACACAGGCACACCAAACACCCACACTCATTAAAAAGAAATCTCAAAACGGGAAAAAAAAATCCACAGCAGTGAAATTGGATATTACTCCATGTAAAGGGAGAAATAACAAAATCTAACCTAGTTTACACATTGTAATATTCAAAGCCTGAGAATGACTGAAGATAGCTGAATACCTAAACATCTGAGCTAGCAGGCATGTTCTAGGTGTTATAAGTAGACTGAGCTGACGGGCATGTTCTAGGTATTATGTAGTAGACATTTCATTCTCTAGAAGCCGCCCTGGCACATATCAGTATTTACATAGCTTTGTCTTTGACTTCATCAGGCTTTACTATAAGAACTTTAGACACAAAGCAGGAACCCAAATAATGCAAAGCCGCCATCATCTCTCATCAAAGAAGCTCCTTTTTGCAGCTGACAGAGACCATTACAGAAAGCCACAATGGTTCAAAACGCAGAGAGCAACTGTCTGTGGAGTGCCCAACTCCAACAGACACAGCATCCTCAACAAGACTCCCACACCTAAGGTTTAGGAAACATTGTGGAAGAGGGGGCTGAAAGATTGTAAAAGCCAGAGGACCAGGACATATACTACTAGATTATGTCTCTTAGGGAGGACAGGGGAACCGCACCTATGAAATCTTAACAATGCACATGCATCAACAAGAGCTGAACAATGACAACACCAGTTGATGTACCAACATGGATAGAAAAAATCTCACAGGGCCCCACTGCCAGGTGTAGAGCTACAGGCAATCAATGAGTTCTGGGACAGGGAGAATTAATCTTCAAGGAACAAACACCCCTAACTGGTTAGCAAATACCAAGTGGTCAACTCTAATACATGTACATATCAGCAACACTAAATAGACTCAGCAAGCTTGTATTTACATATTTACATATTTACATATTCATGTATATGTAGTGTATACGTATAATAATTAAAGAAAGAGGATATTAAAGAGGCGGTAGGGAGGTGGGGAGTGGATCTGAGAAGAGTTAAGGGTCAGAGTGAGATAGGTTCCAGATATGATCAAAATGCATTATGTGAAATTTTCAAAGAATCAATGAAAACACTTCATTAAAAAGAACTGTGTTTCTAGTAACAGTTATTAAAACACTTAGCATTTATTATATTCGGGCACATTGTGTTCTGTGTGTATTATTTCATTTAATGCTTAAAACCCTGGGAGGGAGTTACCTTGTCCTCCCATTTTACGGACAAAGGAGTAAAGGTACAGTTGGTTTAGAACTGGGATTTGATCCTTCTGCCTACCTCCTTAGCATCCCCTCTCACCCTCTGGGGCTCTGCACTTTACTAAATACACAACTTGACAGAACTGTCATCTTGTATCCAGTTTAACAGGGATTGTCAAAGAACAAAGCTGTAGGCTCTGATTTTTTTTAAAACCTGCTTTATTTAGGGTTCCTTAAGCCTCTGCCTCCCTTCCAACCCCCAAACCTTGGCAAGAGAGAAACAAGGTTAGTAAGAACAGGGCATGTAGACTTCCCTTGGGGCGATTCCATTCTTCATCGTCAGGATATCCAGCAGTCCAGCAAACCAGCAATCCAGCAGCAGCAGCAAATGCAGAATGAATCACCAGGCCAGTAAACCAACAAACCAGCAATCGGGCAATCTAGCAATCCATCATTTCAGCAACAACCCACTAACCAGCAAACCAGCAATCAGGCAATCCAGCATTCCCTTACTCCAACAATACCAAAAGCAGCAACAAGGACTACTAGCAGCAGCAATCTCTCTCTCTCTCTCTCTCTCTCTCTCTCTCTCTCTCTCTCTCCTCTCTCTCTCTCTCTCTCTCTGCTCCTATTTATACCTTCTTAGGGTGCTTTTCACCTGGTAATACCCACACCCCCTGCAAAAAAATCACTAGCCCTTTCACAAGGCTATTATCACCTATGGATATCCACATCTCACACTTGGGATTACAACAAAAACATATTTATATAACATAACCAATATAGTTACATAGCATAACATAACCACTATACAAAGTTTCTGCTTAAAAAAAAAAAGGCTGGAGAGAGAAATGAAGATGGAGATCAGACCTAGGGAGAGCAAGGGCAGGACAGAGGACTTACAGAGAGAATAGAAACTGGGGTGGGGGGCATCTCTGTGACAGGCTGGAGACCTACAACAGGGTAGGCTCTGGGAAGGATATGGTGGTGACTTTAGCTGAGACTCTGGTAGCAGAGGTTACAGAGACTGAAGAGGACATCCTCTCACTCTACAGGACTCCTGGTAGAGGGAGGAGAACTCCATCCTACCCACAAAAACTTCGACCCAAAATTTACTCTGCCTACAAGATTTGCAGGAATAAAAATAGAGCAGAGATTGAGGGAATGTCCAACCAATGCCTGGCCCAACCTAAGACCCACCCCCTGGGAGAAAGCCAACCCCTGACATTATTAACAATGCTCTGCTATGCTTGCATATAGGAGCCCAGCTCGATAGCTCTCCTCTGAGAGGCTCCACCCAGCAGTGGATGGAAACAGATGCTGAGACTCACAGCCAAACGTTGGGCACAGCATAGGGAGTTCTGTGGAAAAGTAGGGGTAAGGATATAAAGACCTGGACAGGACAGGAGCTCCACAAGAAGGCCAACAGAGCCAACTGACCTGGGCCCAGAGGGGCTTACAGAGACTCAAGCACCAACCAAGGACCATTCGTGGACTGGATCTAGGCCCCCTGCACAGATGTAATCAATGGGCAACTCAGGCTTCATGTACTCCCAAGTAAGAGGAGAGGCGGCTGTCTCTGACATAGACTCTGTTGCCTCCTTTTTGATCACTTCCCCTTGGCGGGGCTGCCTCTCTAGACCACAAGGGAAGAAGATGCACTCAGTCCTGATGCAAGTTGATGCACTGGTGTGGGTTGGTGGGGGAACTCCCCTTTTTTGAGAAGCAGGGAGGGACATAAGGGGGCAGGGTGACACCAGGAGGAAAGAAGGGAGGGTGTTATTATTGGGATGTAAAATAAATAAGTTTATTTTTTTACAAATAGGCCTGAAAGAGTCTGGCAGCTAAAAGCTTACAGACGTGCTGCTTTTGCAGAGAACGTGGGTTCAGTCCCTGTCACCCACACAGGGCCTCACAGCTGCCTGTAGCTGCAGTCCTCTGTGAAGTGACTAGGCCAAACTTATTGTCTAGAACAGCATTCCTCAACTTGTGGGTCACCTAAGACTATCAGAAAAGATAGGTATTGACATTATGATTCATAACATTTGGTTAAGAAGCTTAATTTCAGTTAAGAAGCAGCAGCAAAAACTATTTCATGGTTGGGGGTCACCACAACATGAGGAACTGTACTAAAAGGTCACAGCATTAGGAAGGTTAAGAACCACTGATCTGAATGGTCTGAACTTTGGATATCTCAGTCTCATCAAACAGGTTTACATCTTTGCAACAATCCCTGAATCTAAAAGAGCAGATTTACAAACCACTCAACAGAAGCTTTCCGAGGGAAAGCACACAGAGGACTTATGTTTAACCAGGGCAGACAAAGAGAGAAACAGTATTTTTTAAATTCTGTAGTCTTGTCCTTTTGAACCTTGAAATACCAGCTTAACTTTGATAGTTAAATGAAGCTATCATGTTCCCATTCTTTTCTTAAAATCACTTCAACTCTTGGAGTTTAAAAGCAGCATAATGGTCCTCAGGCTTAGACCAGTCCTATGTCTTGTGCTTGGTACCCACACACAAAATGTACTCCTGAGCTTGCCTCAGGAACAGAAGTAATTCATTCCAAAGGTCCAAAGAAATGCTGGAAAATGAGGACTTTTCTCTTAGAGGTGAGTACAGTTCAGAGCTAAAAGAGTGATGACGCCCACCTGTGTGGATGTTCTTGATACACTCATCTCATCTTCCCAATGTGACTGAAAGAGTTGGCGTTATCTGGAGTGATGGCTTTAGTTTAAAAGTATATGGAGAAAGTCCTGTGTATTGGAGAAATCACAGACTAGCTAGTGTCTTCATTCTGCTAAGACGTAGTGACCAAAAAGAAGGAAGAGGCATAAAGCAATCAACTTATTTGACAAAGGTCTGTGTGAAAGACAGAGGAAAGAAGAAGGAGGGGGAGGGGAAGGTGAGAGGAGGGGGAGGAAGAGGAAGAGGAGAATAGGAGAAGGAAGATCCAGAACAGTTCAGCCTCTCTTTGTAGTTCTGAGTGAGAGTTTTGGCTTGTTTGTTGTTTTCTGAGCAAGCAGTGAGTAGTGGGTAAGCTGGCTAATTCCCTACAGTCTCTGGAGCTGCAGGTAGTAAGAGGTAACCCCTGACCCTGGAATGACTGCTGCCATCACTCTCCTTCCTAACATTTCACACACATATCAGCTCCTTTAATCTGCACAAGGTTGGGGTCCTGCGAAGGCCTCCCTTTCTTGGAGAGGCAGTAGACAAGGATTAAGCATCTTCATGCTATGGAATAAATCTCTCTTTCTCTCTCTCTCTCTCTCTCTCTCTCTCTCTCTCTCTCACACACACACACACACACACACACAC
Source organism: Psammomys obesus (assembly GCF_907164565.1). Classification (NCBI taxonomy): domain Eukaryota; kingdom Metazoa; phylum Chordata; class Mammalia; order Rodentia; family Muridae; genus Psammomys; species Psammomys obesus. The sequence continues at coordinate 9,178,855 of NW_026596064.1, forward strand.
CAAAATTGCATTCTGTAACCCTAACTTCCAGTTTAAATGAAGATGGAACCTTGAGAAGGTGACTAAGGTGAGCGGAGGTCACAGATGACACCCTACTCCAATAGGGATCGAGTCAGATGTGATAAGGCAGAGAAACCAGAGGTGTAAGAAATCAGAAACAGCTAGGTGAGGAGGTAACCTCAAAGCCAGGAGGAAAGGCCTCCCCAGAAACCAGGCCTGCTGTACACACTTCCCATGCTATTAGATTATGTCCCTGTGTGCCAAAGAATATGGCCTAAAAGCTGTTTGTCAACATTTAGCCAATCCTCAGAAGCCAGCTCTATTTCAGGCTGGAGGCCTAACGAAATGGGTGCTAGATCTCAGGAGAGAGAATGTTCACCCAGGAGAACCCTAATACTGTACCCTCCTGCCTTCACATACAGCACCTCACTTTTTAGCATCTTGAATCAAGATACTAGCGGAAACCGTAGTTATTATCAATTCAATTCCATTTACTTAATATAATAAAATAAATACTAGTCACCTGCTGTGACCATATGCCACAGGTACTTATAAAGGATGAAAAGTCAGCCCTGACCACTGTCATCATAAAGCTTATAATCCAACAAAAGGAGAGAAAAGATGAGAACATGGTGGTCATCAGAAAGATGAAAGAAAAATGCAGAGCTCAGAGAGCTGGAAGGCTGAGCTTCAAGTTCTTTGCTGACATAGGCTCCTCTACCTGAACCACTCTCCATGTGCCTGACCCATTAGCCACAATCACTTTTTTTTTTCAAGTTGGGATTTGTCTGTGTAGCCCTGGGTGTCCTGTAACTCACTCTGTAGACCAGGATGGCCTCGAACTCACAGAGATCCGCCTGCCTCTACTTCCTGAGTGCTGCGATTAAAGGTGTGTGCCTCCACTGCCCAGCCCACAATCACTTTTTGACTTACATTTTGAACCTCAGAAAATCCCTTCTTGGTTTTGACTTGGTTAAGTCTCTACTAGATAATCCTGCTGTGACCACAAATCTTTCATAATTAACCTTCTCAGTAGTTTGATATTCATTTGGGTAATCTGATGAACATCACGCACCACGTCTTTAATTGTCAATATATTCTCCCCTTAACCAAACACCAGCCCAGGAGGTAGGCCTGTGGCTCACATCAACTGATGCTCACAGAGTTTGTGCAGGAAAGAAAATGGAGAGAAAGGCTATTGGTGCCTCATCTCTAAAGTGCAGATAATAATAACCATTTCCCTGGTTGTTATGACAATTAAAGCAACCACAACGGGATTCTTCATAAACTGGAAAGTGCATAGGATATTAATACAAGGCAGATTACAAACCAGCATGACAGCCAGAAATAAAAACAGAGAATGAGAAGAGATGATAATTCCCTCCAGAACTGGAGCAGAGAATGAATCAATAAAGACATAATGAAGACTGTGGTAGGGGACTGAAAAATGAGGATGTTTCAGTAAGGGAGATAGAATACCCACTTTCTATTCTCTCTAAAAAGCAAGGAGAGTCTCATTAGACTGTCCCTTAAGTAAGGACAGTAATTTCATCTGTTTTGATCACAGTCTAGGTCTGATACCTAGTTGGTATTTGGTATTTCTGAATGATCAAATGAAAGGTTGAACAAACAAATGAGTGAATAGTTATTAGAGAAGCTTCACATGTGACAGCAGAGACAAAGTATTGTGCTGTTGTGGGAAGTGTGGGCTCTGAGAGAGGCACAGGAGGAAGGGCAGAAGAGACGAGGGACCAGGAAACACAAATACTACTTAGAGACTCCCCTGCTGAACCCGAGCCATCAGGGTGGCCTTTGCATGGCTGCTTTGCAGCATTTCTAAGATTGTCAGTAAAGCCTCTAACTGTGCCACCTTTCATTGGGACATCAAAATGAAGTGCCTTGATTTAGGCCTCATATCTAAATACCACAAAGCTCTCTCCTCTGCAGATGAGGGGGTTTTGACGATACATGACATGCAATGACAATAAAGGGGAAAGTGTGTCTGTAATTATAACAAAGATATGGAAATCACCAGGAGCATTTAATTCAGAGCACCAGTGAACGTAAATCATGTTATTAGCATAGAAATGAAGCAACACTACAGAAATGGGTTAAAATTCACAAATAGATGAATGATGAATCAAATGCATTTTAAAATTTATGAAATAAGATTGTAATTACACTCATCTCTTGGAAAAAAAGATAAAAATCTCATGCTTAGTACTGCTTAATAAGAAAAAGAACTGAAAATAAGCTGAATACTGAGTATTTCCAGCAAGCACATCACAGCTTTATATGTAGAGATATGACTGGGTTAATCAGTATCTGTAATAATACACTGTATTCTTACCAGCTTGAGATTGATGATAAATACCAAACTCTGTTGTTTATTTTTTAATAAGATGAAGAACAGATACACAATGCAGTTTTGGGTAGGAGTCACTCTGTCCTCCTAATGGGAACTTGCTACATTCTGACTATTGCAAAATAATTCAAGCAAAATCTTTGAAGTTGTCATTTTAATGCAATAACCTAGCAGTAGACTTTTAAACTATTGATGCTGAAAGCATATTTTTCTCTAAGTCTCAGATAGTTAGAACGTTGGAAATAATTGAGTTCTTGTCTAATTACATAAAGACCAATTTAGAAGCTCATTTATTTGGAGAGTCTCTGGCATAGCGAATCCATTTTAAATGACACATAAGAGCAGGTAATTAAAAATTAAAGTTTGAATCAAGATGAGAAAAGCAAGATTGTAGGGAGTTAAGGCTTCTTTGATTAGTTCTGGAGGGGTAGTGGCAGGGGCCCGATAGATTCTCACGGGTGAAGGAAGGGGACTCCGAGATGGGCATAGTTTCCAGAACCACCAGTGAAAGGTGACTCTTTCCGTTGTATGTCGATTTGCAAATACAACTTAAAAAAAAGGAGAGAGAGAGACAACCTGGCTGGGGGAAAGGAAGGTTTCTAGGCTCCTAATCTCAAGCATTTACTCCCGCACAGGCATGCTAGGCCTGCGGGAGATGAAGAAAGTACAATATCCGGATGAGCAGATGCACCTTGCAAATAGCAAGCTCTCTTGTGTAGAAAGCTTTTGGGGGTTCAGAAACAACACATACATACACACACACACACACACACACACACACACACACACACACACCTCACTGGCCTTTGACAATCTAGTTCACAGTCTGTAAATGTTTTTCACATACACAACCAATCACCTCACATCAGCTCAAGAAGCACTAAACACATGACTAGTCATTAGACCCGTTTATAGATAGAGTAGTCAACGTTCTGAAAAACCTGGAAACTAAATTAAGGCGCTAGGACTAGAAGTCTGGCCTTTGACTTCCCACATCTGCCTGGGCACTGACATGTCTTTTCATTTTCTTCTCAGCAGTGCTCTTCCTTCTCTTTGTTTTCTTTTAACCTGCTCCCCCTCCCCCAGTCCCCTTCATTTTCCTGCTTTCCTTGCCTATTTCCTCTTATTTCCATCCGTTCCCTAAATCTTCCAGCAGCATGGGGTAGGGCGGGGATGGACAGCCAAGAGTCCAAAAGAGCTGTAATTTGAAAAACATAGGGCTCCTCTACTTCTGAGGCTCTGCTTTTTCTGCAGCAAGAAAGGTGCCATCTGGGAACTAGTTTGGTGTAGTGGGGAGTTCAATTCTTTTCATGCTGCAGGGTCACAGTTTCACAGATTCTTAATACACATGGAATAATGTCCTAATAAGAGGATCCTGAGCTAGGCATGTAACACAATGCCAGAATACTGGCTGACCACATGCAAGGCTCTGGATTTATCCTAACCGATCATAGAAAAAGATCTCCAAATGGTATTCTTTCATAAATACTTACGTTTTCACTCAGTGGCCCAGAAAACACACCTCCCAGTCAAGCTGTCCACTTCTAACACTTGACTAAATCTGGATTTTTTTTTCCCATCTTAATACATTTACTGCTAAACCATACATAGATCAAGTATCCTGGTCTCTGTTCCTCTCCCAAAGAACAAATGAAGTGATAGATGGGAGTTCTGACTTACACAATTTTTTCTCAGTTTGTTCTTTTGCCAAAAGGTCTAACATCACCTGATGTCTTGTTAAAGACACAATTTCTTTGGGCCCCAACCCAAAACCAATAGATTGGCAATGGGGGGCTACGGCTTGCAATTTGTTTTCAAAGGCTCTCCAGGTCATTCTGAAACCAGTTAAGACTGTAACACCAGTGACATAAGGGCAGTGTGGTGGGAGCAGCCCTGAATAAGAGAGAGTCTAGGACACAGGGAACTTTGTCCTGTCTCCCTCTTTGAGCCGAGGTAAATTTTATCATGTTCTCAGGGCTTTACTTTCTCACCCATCAAATGCCTGATGGTAAGTGACTGACAATTTTGTCTCCTGAACTTTCTACAAGTCTTCATGATGTGAGCCTTGAGGCAAAGCTCCAGTGCAAGATCAATGAGTCATTCTTCCTGCATAGCATTCTCTGGATTTCTTCAAGTCTAGAAGTTTATTCTTCAGGAATATCTAGTTAAAAATGGTCAAAGTCATGAGACTCAGCTATTACCTATACAATGGTTCACATACCATATAGCTGTTTAAAAGGACCAGGAGCCAGTTAAAGGATGGGGCTGGTTCCTGAGATACAAGCCAACAATGATAAACCTGATTGGACATTTGGGTTTATGAACCGTTAGCTCAAGGTTTGTTATGTAGCAAGTTTCAATGTAGCTTGTTTGGGTATTTTGTGGTTTTGTTTGTTTGTTTCATTTGGAGGCAGTAAGTGGTTTCATTCCAACTGACCAGTTGTAAAATATGCTGCTGTTCTTCTCTCTAGCAGCATAGATAAGATATTTACTTAGAAAGATTGGTGCATAGTAAATAGTTTTCAACCTGTGGGTCATAACACCATCAGGGGGTTGAACAACCTTTTCACAGGGGTCACATATCAGATATCCTGCATATCATATATTTACATTATGGCCCATAACAGTAGCAAATTCACAGTTATGAGGTAGCAACAAAAAAATAATGTTATGGCTGGGAGTCACCACAACATGAAGAACTGTACTAAAAGGTTTTAGCATCAAGAAGATTGAGAACCACTGCATTAGAGGTTGATTTATCAAAATTGATTTTGCCTCAAGTCACTTGTGCCAATTCCTTGTTAAAATAACAGGGCAACAAAAACAAACAAACAAACAAAAATAACAGGGCAAGTTAGTCAAGATAGAATCCTGACTCCAAGAGACTGTCACCTCATTCCCTTGGTATGAGTACCAGGTCAGCCTGTCAGTCAGCCCCTACAAGGGCAGGGACTGGGTGTGTAGCAGTCAACAAGTAAACAAAAACAAGCAAACAAACAAACAAAAAGTCCTTCCCCTTGCAGACCTGGCTTTCCTGAAGGGATGACGCATGTGGTCTCAGTGCTGCAAGGAAGTGACATGAAGATAAGAAGAAAGAATTAACCTGATGCCCCAGCCTTGAAATAGCAGAGCAGCGATGACCTCAGTGACAAAGCAACTGCATTTCATGCCCTAGTATTTCTGCCGACAGGACACGACACATCAAAACCATGGCTCTCTCCCATCAGCAGAGGGAGACAGCAGCTTCCTCTGCGGTCTGCTCCTCATCTCTCAAACTCCCTGTCCCTTCTCCAGAGCCATTCCTGTGAAAGCCATAGGCATCTATGGACTAGGCTTGAAGTCATGAGTCAGCAGGAATTTGGAATTAGTAGCTTGTAACCTGTCTTAACTACTCTCCGCTACCTACTAATTATAGCAATCATCATGTTTACTCTGGCTCTAATATTTGTAAAAAATCACACTTTTCAAAGGACTACCCTATGAAGTAAATCCTATTTCTGGGTTCTGGGCAGGTACGGGGAAACCTGCTCCCTGCCTTGGGGACATCTTCCCAATCCACTTTACAACACAATATCCAGGAAAAGGTACACCATCTGCAAAAACAGATACTTACTGTTGTCCTCAGCAACACAACATCGGCTTCTTGCAGGGAACATGGGATACAGTTTGCCCACACATGCCAAGCTGGTCTCCAGTAAAATACCAACGGGAGGATTCCGAGAGAGAAGATGGATCCAATGAGACAAAGGGCTTTCCGACAGCCGTGAGTCCGATAGCCAAATATCTCCTGAAAGAGGACAAAAAAAATTATTCCAAGTGTGGTTCATGAACAAACACTACTTTTAGGGATGAAATGGAGACAGGGTTGAATGGTCTGGTGAGGGAAGACAGGGGTGAGAAAAGGGAGAGTAGAAATAAATGAAGATACATTCCTGACCAAGAAGTTCCAGACATGATTTCTTCCTGTTCTAATAAAGAAAGTAAAGTTCAAAGTTGCCATTCATAAAAAGTTCTTAACAGCAACTAATGATTATTGAGATAACAATGATAAAAGCTAACAGTTATTGGACATTTTAAAGTCTCTCTCTAAGCACTTTATAAATATTCTTCTTGATTGAAAAAAAAAATTAACTATATTCCCCAAGGCACAATGTCCATACATAACTCAAAACTGGCATTGCAACACATAGTTCCTAATTAGTTTCTTCTTCCTCCATCCTTAATTTCAGTTTAATTTCATTTAACAAGTTTGTTAAGTGTCATTCAAGTAGCAGACAAGTGCTAGATCATGATAGAAGTGATATGATGTCTCTGGCCTATAGAAAGTCACCAGATTAGAGGTGAGGAAAGAAATTGAACTATAAGGTTAAGCAAAGAGCAGTGGAGAAGCCTACAGAAGGCCAAATCCCTCATCATCTGAGTGTGGTCATGGGTGAGATCATTAGTGCTGTATAGTCCAGAAGAGCAGAATAGTGTCCACAGCAGACCAACTCCATCCATCCCCCGTAGGCCACACCATAGTTCCAAAGCAGCTGCTTCTCAGGCTGGTGGACAATGCCACTTCCCGTAGTGGCTCATGATACTTGGTATGTTGTTAAATTTCCCATAGAAAGGTCAAAAATTGTGCACAAGGCACGTTCAACTGTTGCTTATTTGAAGTGAATTGTATTATAAGAACTATTAATAGATAGAAGGCAGAAGTTGCAAAAGTTGTCATTATCATCTTATAATGATTTGCTTCTTAGATTTTAAAATGACTTCCATATCTATGAATATGCTTAAAGCAATTGTTCTGTCTCCCCTGTTTTCCACCTACTGTCACCTCCCAAAAAAAGAGGTTGAAGAGCCAAAAAAAAAAAAAAATTAGAAAAATGTCCAAAGAATATTATGCAATAATCAACTCATAGCAGACTACATACGTCATTACAGAACAGCAGAGTATGGCTCCCTTTATCCTCCCACTCACACAATCTTCCTCATATAAAGAAGATCTCATGGGAGGCATTCCAAGGCCCTGTTCTAGAAGGTTCATAGGCCAACTCAAGCTGATCTTTCATAGTTCACTCTCAGAAACGTAGCTGTGGGCTTGCACACAAGGACTTGATAAATGCAGAACTGTGATAACGGGAGCATGAAGGAGCAAGTGAGAGTGTCATCTAGAACAGGACCATGGTTATCTCTAAAGGCTCTTGATATCATCACATGAGGTCCCAACAAGTCCTCAGGGTAGCTCTCAGCCTTTGGGTCCCAGGAACTCCCAGAAGAATGGCCCTTCATAGGAGACTCAAGATCAGCAGATAGCAGAAACCGGAACTATCACACCGGAAGAGGAAAACGAGTGCTGCTGCTATGCCCACCAGGTTAAGCACATGTGTTAACACCAAGAACGTGTTGCTCTCCAATAGCACTATTTCCACAGCCAGGATTTTTCTGCGTCTGAATTACGGCCGAAGCACAGTTCTTAAAATGGGCTTGGGAATATTCCACAGCCATCACTCAACCTGATTATTATGTGCTTCCTTCAAACACATTAATTCATTCAATCACCTACCAGTCAAATCATGCTAGCCTAGACAGCTTTGCCTCTCTCTGCAGATTTCATTAAACACTGGAAACTTTTAAAAGATCAAGTTTTTAAGAGTTTACCTCCCTGAAGATAATCTCTTTCCCCTTAGTTCCAAATGTTGGGTGTGAAAAGAATGTTTCACTGTAATTTGCATGTGTTGGAGCAGATTGTGTTGGAGGGGATCATTTGCTTTGCTGCTTGCCTCCACTCTAAGACCTAGAAAAATTCAGTCCTAGTAAATTCTCATTCGCCACTCTTAGATAAAAGGAGAATTCCATAGTCCTCTAAGTTAATTTGAAATTCAGATTCAAGTAAGAATTTCTCAGCCTGAACGGCCTACCCCAGAAGGAGGAAAAAAGTGAAAATAGTTTATGGTTTGTTTGTTTGTTTGTTTGTTGACTTGGTAAATAGTTCCTCAATTTATTTTCCCAGTTATTTTTACATAAAAATTATTATTCATACATCCTCTTTTGAAATACATCCAAAATGGTGAAACTGTTATCCCCAGATTCTTACACTGTAAAACTCAGCTGGAAATCACAAAAAAAAAAAAAAAAAAAAAAAAAAAAAAAAAAAAA
>NW_026596064.1:9187463-9190217 GCF_907164565.1 Psammomys obesus
AAAAAAAAAAAAAAAAAAAAAATCCACAAAATAACCCAAACTATTTAGTGAGTTGGGATGTTGTGCAGCAAGCTGCACACACCATGGGATTTCAGCCATATTTCAAGAATATGAACTCTTCGTGAAAAATAGTAGAAAAAGCAGGTGCAAAGGATTACAACAGCATTATAACTTTTTTATACATTTTAAAACAAATTCAGTTTAAGGGCAATAATGAACACGTAGGCTAGACAGTGTTTACTCTGTTGGGGAGGCCAAGGACAGTTCTTAAAGTGAACAGCACTCAAGCCCGGGGGCACATGTCTGTAATCCCAGGGGGCTGAGGCAGATTCAGCCAGCCTTGTAACACTGTATATGGTGGTGGGTTCATCACTAAGCTAATGTAGCATATGAACAAACAATGTGAATGTATCATGAACTAACAATTATAGGTAGTCTAATTATGAATCCCTGGATTCTTAGGGGGGGAAAAAGGTGCAGAAAGAACTATCTACAAAGTGAAGAGATGTCCCTTAATGGAACAAATGCTTCTCTGACCTCCTGTGGTCCTAGCCTGGCTTTCTTTTCCCCAAGCCACTTCAGTCAAGTCCTGTTTTCCCTCTCCGTGACTGAGGAACCTTCTCTTCTTCATTCATCCCGAGAGCCAAAGATTCCCATCCAGAGTGATTTTGCTTTCCAAAGGGCTTCTGGAATATAGGGTCCAAGAGCCAGGAATTGGGGAAGCATCCACATTGCAGAGGACAGTCCCTCATCCCCCACAGCAAAAAGTAGAGCTCATGTTCAAAACCCTTGCTGTGGATATTTTCGTTTCCCCCTCCTAACTTGAGAAGATCTTTAGGTCTTAGTGCCTATGATGGCATTCTCAATACCAGAGAACTGGAATATTTTCAGTTTAGACTCTATGGAGGGATAGCACGCATACACAGTGTTAACTGACCACTGTTATGATTTGATATAGTTTTTTTTTCTCCCCTAAGGGTTTTTTTTTCCTGGAGCTTGGTTTCTAAGTGGGTGTGTGGAAAAGAAAGGGAACCTTTGAGGGATGGGAAGCAGTGAGCATCCTTCCATAATCATAGACATGGCTCAGAAGAGAACCCCAGAGTGATGAAAACAGCAAGTTGTTCCAGGAGCCTGAATCTGAGCCCAGAATATTCTCTGGCTTCCTGCATCAGGTGCAAGCCTTGTCTGTGGCCACATCACCCTGTGACACCCAATCTCATCTGATTTCATTCCTAAGCAAGGTTAGAGAACTGGTTAGTATTTTACTGGAAGATGGAGGTCTTCAGTTCCACACATACTCCTAGCATCCACTATACAGACCCCTGACTCTATACATTCAACCTTCAAAACTATGAAACAAATAAACCCGGTTTGTTTGTTTGTTTGGTTGGTTGGTTGGCTGGTTGGTTTGTTTTGGCTGTTGGTTGATCAGTAGGTTGGTCAGTCGTTCGGTTGGTTTGTTGGTTGGCTGGTTGGTTTGTTGTCTGGTCAGTTGGTCATCAATAACCTGCCTTGGGTATATCAGTACAATGACAAGGAACAACTGATATAATCTCATGCTCAGTATTGGTTACAATACAGATCAGGAAACTGAGGTGGTGAAAAAGGAAGGAAAATGCCCACATGAATCCTCTTCCTGCCTGCAAGTCTGACCTCATCCTAGGCGGTTCCTCATCTGTCTCACAATGTCCCACCCACACATGATGACTGTCTCTAATTCCCTGAATTTCATGCCCTCTCTAGCCTCAGTGTCTCCCATGCTACTCAGAATTTCATTTAACCTAATTTCACTTCCCGGTTTGGGATATGGCCTTATCTAGTCACAGCTGCCTTTCACAGGATCACTGAATGACACAGAAGAACAGCACTTCTGTCCAGCATCAGAACCAAGGAAACTATCATCAATGTATTTCCATGCTCTACTCTCCAGGACAAAGTCTTACTTCAGTTCATTTAAACTTGTCTGTTACATTTAGGGCCATGGGTAAGGTATGTCTGCCAAAGATAAATCTATCACCCCTAAAAGTCTAGCAGGAGAGAGGATGAATTTTAAAATAGCTATAATTCAGGACAAAAAATATTAAGTGCCATATGAAATGCACAAAAGGCAAAATTAGTTTCATATGATGAAGAGATCCTACTGAGATGATAATTAGCAAAAGCCTTGCAGAAGAATGGCTGCTTGAAATTGACTTGAAAAGAATTGGTAGAATTTCAATAATTGGGAAAGAAGGATAAGAGAAAGGGGCTTCAAGTGGAGAGCTAACCTTCAGAAAAGGTGCTGAGAATGAAAAGATTGAGTACATTGAAGGACAAAATAACAGTTTATTGTGTGACAGGAACATCGTGAACAATTTTAAAATGGAACTCTGAAGCTGGGCATGATAGCACACACCTGTAATCCCAGCACTTGGATGCAAGGTAGGAGAATGAGTTCAAAGACAGCCTGAGCTGCATAGTGAGTTCAGCCTGTGCTGTATAGTAAGAGCCTATCTCAAAAAGGGAGAGAGAAGGGGTAAGAGAAGAAGGGAGGAGAAATGGAGAGAGGGGGTAAAAGCAGAGGAGGGGAGAGGAGGAAAGGGATGAAGGAGGGATGTGGGAGAGAAGGGGAGAGAATAGATGAGAATGGGGAGAGGAGATGAGGAAAGAAAAAAGAGGAGAGGAGGGGAGAGGTGAGAGGAGGAAAAGGAGAGGAGAGAATGGGAGGGGAGAGGAAAAGGGAGGAGAGCAGAAGGGAGGGGAGGAGAGGAGAGA
>NW_026596064.1:9190227-9219978 GCF_907164565.1 Psammomys obesus
AGAGAAGAGAAGAGAAGAGAAGAAACTTTATGTTAGGAGGGATTTGGGATTCTAAGATATTCATCCAATGGCTACCCAAAAAAACTTTACTTACACAGTACACCTGGATCTTCTCTGGTCCACAGCCATGGATAGACCTCTTGGGGTTGCCCTATTTGGGCATTCTGAAGCCATCAGAGATAGCGGTCACTGACTGTGGTCACTACATTAAGGCTGTGGTCAGACTGTGAAAGTGGACAGGGCAGGCAGATGTTCTCGGGACTTCAGTTTCTTTTAACTACTCCATTCCCTGTTCTTGGCCTGGGATGCTGTCATCCAGGACTACGAACACTCTTCTTTGTCACTTCAGTTACTGTCAGGAAAGTGACCCATCCAACCCTTTGACAGCAGAGTGGTAACTCCCTTACTTGTGGGTGACTGTCCACCTAAACGTGGGCTGATGGTGAACACACACAGTTCCTGTGAATAATAACTTCTTACTATCTTCCTCCCACTATAAATGCAGACTTTTCTAAATACATTTCACTCCCGTAACCCTACACAGAAAGTCTCATCAGCCGTGGGTCAGAATAAGGAAAACCAGATTCAAGGAGACCAAGGAATGAACCTAGAGTCTTCCAGCCTATGGGGCTGAAGCCAAATCTCTCTTAATTAAAATTCTTTCTGTCTAACAAGCCCGCCTCTCAAAAAGATCCTCCCATCTCCTCAGCCCTCTGATATTCTCATTAGCAGGTATCACCAGGGCAGGGATTGAACATTTGCTGATTGTTCACAACTGAGCTAAAGGATGCGCTGCCCAGACAAGTTTTAGGTTCTCCTTAAACAGGTTTTTACAAGCTTCAAACTGCAGAGTGTGAAGAAATCGGCAAGACACACTCCACCCAACAGCCATTCAAACCAACAGTGGGTTCTGCAGACAGCAGTCTTTTGGTCTGGCAGGTGCTATGCAAGATATATTTGCTAGGCGGTTCTGAAATGCTGGAATTGGAATGTCTTTTCCTGGACTTGTCCTCAGCATTACAAAATATATTTGATCTTGTTTTCCCAGTTCCTGACACAAGGCAACCAAAACTTTAGGGATTTCCCGGATAATAACTGTGTATGCTTTTGTTCTGCTTTGGCCCCTTTCACTCACACCTAAATTTATGCTGAAATATGATCACAGGCTTCGGGAAATGCTGAGGTTGCTTTGGAGGAGCATCAGTGTGGGAGTTGGTGGTCAGAGGGTTGTAATCTTTGGTTTCTCCTCAAGTCTCAGGATTCAAAGTCAATCTTGTCTATAAAGCATAACCCCAAATGACGGCATCAGAGAGCTTCAGGATAACAATCACATAGCAGTCTCAACCAAGAGGGTCTCAGTCTCCACTCAGTGGGGACAGATGCTACTGAGCAAGGACCTTTCCAGACCCCCACATATATGCTCATCTGGCTGTTCACTTGTATTCTTTGTCATAATAAGAAAACTATTAACAAATAAATAAAACCTTTTCCAGTGTTTTGTGAACCATCCTAGCACATTATCAAATAATAGATGTTCGGGGCATCTGGGAATTGTATCCAGGCCATGCCATTGTATCCAAAAAAGACCTAAGTGTGGAAATATTTGTGACTGGCATTTGAGGTGGGGACATGCTTATCCAACTGAGCCTGGAAGAGCAGGGAGCCTGAAACTAACATTAGGTCGTTATAGTCAGAATTGAATTAAATTATAGGAGACTGAATTGCGTTCATAAGAATTAGCCTGTGAAAGAGAAAAGTAAAGATATTTTATATGTCAGAGTGTGAGAAAAAAAATAATAAGACCCAAAGCCCTGAGAGTCAAAAGAAGAATAAGGGCACACTCAGGCCAGTACCTGAGGTCACCACTTGTCTGAGTACCCTGCTCGCCATGCCATTTGCTGACCTGAGGCCCACATGGAAAAGGAGAGTGCAAGAGAAAAGGCAGCATACTTGAAGGTAATGGTCCTGGCCTAGGACTTGCTGGTTTATTATCTGGAAGTCAATATTTACCTGATATCGAAACCACACTCTGCGGTCAGCAGTGGGCTCGCTAATATCCACCACACCTGTTTTTCCCCAACTGTGTCGGCGTTGTTCTACTTCTGACGAAATGTGATGGCAAGTGAGTGTCTATAATTATCCATTAAATTGAATGTATGTCGTGTACTCCTATATGACTATACAATGTAACAATAATATCTACATAATGGGTAGCATTGAATGTTCCATATTCCCCCGTAAAGACACTCTCTTATGATTATTGTACTTCTGGCGGTTCCTTCATTCCAGTCCTTTCTGTGTTCACAGTGTTGCCTCCCAGCAAAGCCGGTCTTCCACAGAAGTTTACACTCTGAGAGCCACACCCTGCTGATTCCAGATGTTCTACAAAGACAACAGAAACGTGACCTCATCTCCAGCTGCTTTTATTTTCATGTTTTGTTTATTTGTTTAGGAGTGGTTACATTTATTCCCACAGGAAAACAGAAGTAATCTAAGTTTTCATTTGTTCATTAATTTTTGTTTTATTATTTTGTGTCCTAGTAAAAAAGTTAGATATAATTTGGGGTTAATTAATGTTTGATTCTAGAGATGGTGTGATGGCCGAGTAGGAAAATGCACCTGCTGCATATTCCTGGCAAACTGAGTTCAATACCCGGACCTACGCAAAGAGAGGAGAGAAAAACAAAACCGCAAAGTTGCCCTCTAACTTCCATACAACCAAAATCTCTCTCTCTCTCTCTCTCTCTCTCTCTCTTACACACACACACACACACACACACACACACACACATATACATATACATATACATATATACAGGGACACGCATATTAAGCACACACACAATAATATGATTTTTAATGTTGGAGTATAAACCACACAAAGTAAGGTATTTCCTTAGCATGATGTTTTGAGATTGTTTTTGTACAGTGGCCCCCAGAAAAACATGATATTTCCATACTGTAGCTGAGGCAAAGGAATCAAACTGTTTGATGATGGAGAGACAGCTAGCTCAGCCCTCCTGTAAGGGTCTACCTGCATGCATGGTATCTCAGAAGCAGTAAAAAGCCATGTCAGAGCCCAGTGAAGTTTAAAGATGTCACCATATATTTCTCTCAAGAGGAATAGGAGATCCCTGATAGGACCCAGATCCTGTATGGTGAGGTGATGACGAAGAACCCTGCACTCTGCTCTGGGTTGTCCATGTGCACTGGAAGATAAGGAAACTCCTTGGAAAGGAGTGTCAGAGAGGCTCTGTTTATGTGGTGAACGTGGCAAGATAACCCAGACACCTCCAACACCAGCGATCTCCCTGCAAGGAAAAGCTGTGCAGGACCAATGAACATCAACCATCCTTTCTACCCCCACTCACACATCTGGACAACATCTGGGAGCACACAGTACACAGAAGCCCTTCAAATGTAATGACTCTGGGACAAACTTCCAGAAGACCTTTGCTCCCCCTCAATCACCCGGAGACATTTCATTTGCAGAACAGGCAAGGATGTCCCCAAGGAGAACTCAACCCCAGTTACTCACCAAAAAACCTGCTGTGGAGTAACTAGCTCAAGTGTGGAATGAATGTGGGAAGGCCTTCAGTTATCTCTATAAACCAAAGAAGCAGCACGAAGGTGCAAACCAGAATAAAAAACCTTCAGGTGCAGCGAATGTGGGAAAACCTTCAACCACAAAGATGCGCTCGTTTTGTGCCAGAGGGTTCACACTGGAAAAAGGCCTTACAAGTGCAGTGAGTGTGAGAAAGCCTTCATTGCTCTATCCACCCTCATTTGGCACTGGAATATTCCTGTTGGAGAAAGTCTCTATGAGTGCAAGGAAGATGGAAAGTGCTTTAAAGACAGCAGCAGAAGCAACCTTCATCAAAGAGCACACACTGGAGAGAAGCCTTCTGAGTACAGGCGGTGTGGGAAAAACCACATGGCCCGCTCCGGCCTGTACAGCCTATACCGTGGGTGGCCCTATGAATGCAGCCTGTATGGGGAAAACTTCTCTGCCAGGTCCTATAGCAATCAGCACCAGCAGTTCACAGGGACCAGAGGTCGAACAAGGGCACAGAATGCGGGAAAGCATTCAGACATAGTTCTACCCTCATTCAACACAAAAACATCTCCACTGGGAAAAGGCCTAGGTGTCCAGGCCATGTGAAAAAGCATTAAGCCACTCAAGGCATTTTGAGAGTGCTAACTCAAAGGAGTCAAACTTTATACATTCCAATGCCCACTCAGAAAAAGTGTTCATGTATGCCACGTGTGTGGGAAGCTCTGAAGAGCCACAGTGCTTTCTGTGGCAGAGCTGTCATGGCAAGTTTCTGTCACACAAGCTGCCCTACCCTTGCATCCTTCACTGCAGTGTGCTCAGAGAAGTTAACACATGTCCTCCTCCCTCCCCAAACAGAAACCTCATCTTTTCCCCTTTGCCGATTTGGGCACGGACTCCCTCTCTCTCTGTATGTGTGTCTGTCTGTCTGTCTCTGTGTCTATGTGCCTCAGTCTCTCTCTCTCTTTCTCTCTCTCTCTCTCTCTCTGTTTCTCTGTCTCTCTGCACATTTATGTGTATTTGTGACTCTATTTCTCTGTGTATGCCTCTCTCTGTGTCTCTCTCCATCTGTGTGTGCATGTGTGTGTGTGTGTCTGTCTGTCTGTCTCTGTCTCTGTAGAAGATCTTTGGGAATTGCTTACCCTTTTCATAGTGTTGATTCTGCACATGGTGTTTGCCATGATTGTGAAGACATTTGTATTGTTCTAGAGCATGTATTAATAGAGGCCTTATTGTTAAAGCCACTTTTCAAAACTACAATAACAACAAAACAGAACTGCAAGATTCCCAATGATGCCAGTGTGGGAGGGGGGTCCTGCTTTCTCCTGCATTTCTGGCAACACAGTAGTTTCCTCTTGTCTCCTTTTGTGTAATCAGAGCCTAACTGGACAAAACTCTCTCTGTGACTACTCAGCTCTCCTGGGGATGGTCCATGCTGCCTACCTTTATGCTTTACTCAAGCAGGTTGTCTGGATTCAGCCTTATCTTTGCGATTGTTTCTTTGTTTTTCCAGCCCCTGTCCCTTCTCTCAGAAAAAAAAATAATAATAATTAAAAGCATATCTGATCAATCTTTAAAAGTTTTCCTTAGAAGCTCCATAAGAAGACCAACAGACCCAACAAATCTGGGCCCATGGGGGCTTGCAGAGACTGATGCACCAACCAAGGGCCATGCATGGAGAGGACCTGGACCCCCTGCTCAGATGTAGCCAATAGGCAGCTGAGTCTCCAGGTGTGTTTCCTAGTAAGAGGAGCAGGGGCTGTCTCTAACATGGACTCTGTTGCCCACTCTTTGATCTCTTCCCCTTGCGGGGGTCCCTTCCCAGGCCACAGAGGAAGATGATGCAGGCAGTCCTAATGAGACTTGATAGGCTGGGATCAGATGGTAAGGGAGGAGGGCTCCCTCTTTCTGAGGAATAGGGGAGGGGGATGAGGAGAAGAGGGAGAGAGAGTGGGACCAGAACGAGACGAGCAAGGGAGCTACAATTGGGATGTAAAGTGAATAAAATATTAAAAACAAAGTTAACTTAAAAAAAAATATTTCTCCTCAGAACCAGGAGAGGCAGCACACTCAACTAAGAAGCTGAGGCGGGAGCAGGATGAATTCCAGGCCAGCCTGGGTTTTATATTGAAACCCTGTCTCGGAAAAAGAGGTGGGGGCAGGGGGAGCAACCAGTTATCTCAACCCAGAAAGGTACCTGCCACCAAGCCTGACAGCCTGAGTTTAATTCCCAGCACCCATGTAGTGGAAGGAAAGAAACAACTTTCGCGTGTTGTCCTCTGACCTCCATATGTGTCGCGCATCACACACATGGCTTCATTGCATACACACTCACAAACACACACAGAAAGAGCAAATAAGTGTAATTAATTTTTTTTTAAAAAAAGTCCTCTTCAAAAGCAACTTTCTTCATGATCCTTCCTGAGTCAGAATTAATCAGAAGTCAAAACTAAACACGTTGCCTGCACCCCCCTTTCCAAATCAGCACAATTCCTTACACAGTCAGTTGTGAGTCAGAATGCTCTGGGCATTCCCTTCCTTCTCCCTCTCCTTCCCCAAACATCTGATTAGCCCAAGGTCTATTGATTGTCTTCTAGGTGTTTCTCAAGTTGATTTATTTCTTTTGCTTCACCGCTGATATACTCCTGCCTTAGCTCAAGGGCTGAGGCTCCACATTGACCACTGCAAATGTGGTCCTTATCTGAGGTTTTTCACACTGCTTCATCCTGTTCCTCTTCTAACATAAACTTGATTTCAGTTCCTTCCAGAGTCCTAAATTGTCTAGGTCTATCTGCCTTCTTGAGAGGTGAGAAGTTAAACACCACACACATCTCTGGTCACCGTGAGGAGCCAAATCAAACCACCCACCCTGAGTTGTTTTGCTCGGGTATTTCGTGTCACGTACTTTCTTTAAAAGTCTGACCGATGTATGTCCTGTGTAGAACTGGTGGAGTTTTGTCAGTCGGTGCATGGTGATTGCACATACCAATGAAACTCATGTGTGACATTTTGACTCCTGTAGGTAATATGCATTGATCAAATCAAGCCAATCAGCACGTCCGTCACCTCAAACCCTCATTTCTCTGTGCTGGAAGCATTCGGAATTCTCTGTTTAACTATTTTGAAGTACACAACAAATGATTGTTGCTTACAGTGACCCTCGTAGACAGCACTGACACCCCTCTCTTCTCCTACGTGCTGACTAACTGTACTCTTTTCCCCACCACTGCTGGAGCCTTCAAAAAAAAAAAAAAATTAAGTCACCGCTCTTGAGCTTTCTGCTTCCAAATCAACAGTTTTAGCTTCCATCTATAAGTGAGAAAAGTGGTATTTATCGTTCTGTGCCTGGATTATTTTATCGAACATAATGATTTCACTTCTACTCATGGTGTCATAAACAACAGAATTTTATACTTTCATGGCTTAATCGCATTATGTTATGTGTGTCTGACACATTATCAGTTGTCATTTCCTAACTTTTGTGAATGCTTGTGTAATGAATGTGGGTGGGTAGCCAGGTCTTTGATGTATTGGCTTCATCTGGCAGGATATCATATGAAACTTTTTTTAAGATATTTTTAAGGACCCTCCACACTGTTTTCTACTGTGTTTACCCTGGAACTTATGTTTGAATTAGTTGAATAAACTCATGTTCCTCCTATTACAGTGTCGCCTTCTTGAGACAGAAACCCACTCGCCCTATTTGAAACCTCTTCGGTATGCAGGCTGCAGGGAGCTGGTACATGTGTTCAGTCAGTAGGGTTTGGCCATTGTGTAAAGTTGAGACAAGACAAATGGCATGAAGGGTGAAACTGCCACTGGAATTCATATCAAGATGGGTCCCAGGGAGGGATGAATGAAGCCCAAATGTGTTGAATCCCAGCCTCACTCGGTGTGGTTGTGGTTTATAAGACAGGAAGGCAGGAAGTCAGAACTCCTCACCCAAGCTAGGTTCTGGACACTGGTGAAATAGCTTTCCACAGCGAGATAATGAATTCCTTGCCCTTGGTGAAAACAAAGATTCCTTGTTCAGTGATCATTCAGCTCCCACATCCAGATCATGCTTACGCTGATGGGCCTAAAATTAGGAATGCTGACCACACACCCGAGACTCATGTGAGGACCTAAAACACACAGTCCTAGGCTGTCACCCTGAATGTCCTAGAGGAGGGCCAGGGAAGAAGGCCTTTCCAGCTCTGTGTTAAAGCCACTTCTCCTCACTTCTCCTCACAGTGGCTGCCGATGGGAACACAATGGGACATGCTTTCATTTGAACAGAATGGTTCCATTGGAAATTAAATAATATGTTTTACCTAAAATGCTAACGTAATGTATAAAATTGATAAGTATTTATCCTTTCTACCTAATACTGTCTTGTATTTTAGATCCTTGTTGATAAGAACATACCCTTTATGCTTGGTTTTGATTATTGGGGGTTCTGAATATTTGTTTTTTTGTTTTTAGATTTTTGTGTTTTTCTTGAGACCATAGTACAGACTGGCCTAGATCTGGATACATATTCCGTGCTGTTCTCAAACTACCAGTCTGCCTTCTGCCTCCACCGCCCAAGTGCTACACTTATGGCCACACCACCACCCCAAACAAAACATACCTCTTTCCTCTTTGCATTCAGCATGACATTAAGCATCTATTATAGAAACTTATAGATGATAGGCCTTCACCAAACTTTGCATGGTTTATAAACATGAGACTATATTTTAACCCATTAAATTGGACAAAAAAAATCTTTAATAAATGCTGAAAGCTGATCACGAAAGATAATTACCTTAGTTACTTTTCGATCACTGTGAAGAGACACCAGGACCAAAGCAACTTTTAAAAGAAAGCATTAATAGGGGGCTTGCTTAAAGTTTCAGAGGGTGAGTCCATTATCATCATGGTGAGAACATGAGAGCAGGCAGGCAGGCAAGGCACTGGAGAAGTAGTTGAGAGCTTGCTTGTATCTAAGCCACAAGGGGAAGGCACAGAGAGAAGGAGGAGGGAGGGAACCAAGAGCAGGCACAAGCTTTTGTGACCTCAAAGCTCATCAGTGACACATCTTCTTGAACAAGATCACATCTCCAAATCATTCCCCCCAAACAATTCCACCAGCAATGGACCAAGCATTCAAATCTATGAGTCCACGGAAGCCATTCTCACTAAAACCACCACAGCCTTATTCAAAGCTGGTTAGAACCCAGACAAAGCGGTACTAACTTCTGGCAAGCAGCAGGCAAACTCATAACAGCCTTGAATGTACTCGTAATTTACAGTGCTGTGATACAGTCATTAGTACCAGGCATCTGTCTTAAGGAAAAGGCAGAAACAAAGTAGAGTACAAGTCTATAAATATTTTAAATGTAAGGATGAAGCATGCACACATACTAGAAAGAATTTGACTTTCCAACACTTGCAAAAAAGGTTGAACAAATCATGGATCCTCCACAATGCAGAATGCTATTCAATTATTAAATTCATGTATAATAAATTTTAGTGGCCTAAGGAAATAATTATGGTGTGTTAGAGTGAACAAAGTTTGAGTTCAATAATACAGAAGAAAGTTTAGACGGAAAAAAGAAAATCTTAAAGAAAATGTGAGCAATTGTTTAAACTGCCAGAACCAAGAAAGATATTATCTTTCAAATAATATCTTCTGTGCCTGAATAAAATGCAACAAAAATAAAATGTTTTCTATGGAAAAAAATTGAGATTTGTAATTCTGAAAATGTAAAGTAGTCTTGATTTCCCCTGTTCTTTCCAGTAAGATCAGATAAAAAGCCCTGGACCTTTCATAGAAAACCACCAAAAGAAGACTGGAGCTCAGAGGCAGACTGAATTAAGGGATTAAGGACACAGCAGTGTCCTACGCTTTCATATCTGCTTTTCACATCCCAAATTGGAACCAAAGAAGCACTTCTGCCTTCCACTGCACATGTGTGCTGCACAGACAAACACAAACAAAACCCTCACACGAAAGATAAAAATAAATATATCTTTTATAAAAATAAGAGTTGCGTTGACAATTTGGAGTTGCATGCATCAAAATTTTTCTCCTTAGTTAAAGTTTATTATAGATTTTATAAGTGTGCCTTATGTGTTTGTATACACATTTAAAAGAATTTTTTAAATAATTGTTTATTTTTCTAATTAAAACATGAAAGCAACTTGTAAAAAATAAAATAAAAAAATAATTGTAGCCCACAGCAGCTCAGTCTCCAAGTGAGTACTCTAGTAATGGGAACAGGGACTGTCTCTGACATAAACTCAGGGGCTGGCTCTTTGATCATCTCCCCCTGGGGGGCAGGGGGAAACAGCCTTACCAGGCCACAGAGGAAGACAATGTAGCCAGTCCTGATGAGAGCTGATAGGCTGAAGTCAGATGGAAGGGGAGGAGGACCTCCCCTATCCATGGACTGGGAGAGAGGCATAGGAGGAGATGAGGGAGGATGGGATTGGGAGGGACAAGGGAGGGGGCCATGGCTGGGAAACAAAGTGAATAAATTGTAGTAAATAAAAAAATAAGTTTTAAAAAAGTGTGAAAGCTAATAAAGCTTCAATGTGAAAAGAACAACTGTTAAAATAAAAGAACATAAACACACACACACAAAAAAAATAAGAGTTGAGCTAGGTAAACATTAGTCCAAAGAAGACAAAAGTAGTTATGACTTGAGACTTCCCACTACAAAAAAAGTAAAAAATTAAAAAAATTTAAAAATTACCAGAAATTGAGAGGGATGTTATATAAAGACAATAAAGATGGCTCACCAAGAAGACATGGTAAACCCATGTGTGTGTGGTGGATTGAATAAAATAGGAAGTGGCACTATTATTAGGAGGTGTGGCCTTGCTGAAGAAGGTGTGGATTTTTTGGAGGAAGTTTATCTCTCTCTCTCTTTCTCTCTCTTCCTGCTGCCTGACACTCCAGATGTAGAACTCTCAGCTACCTCTCCAGCACCATGTCTGCATTCTACCTGCTTCCCCACCATAAAGATAATAGACTGAACCTCTGAACTGTAAACCAGCCCCAACAAAATGCTTTCCTTAATATGAATTGCCATGGTCATGGTATCTCCGCACAGCAATAGAAACCCTAATTAATACAGCGTGTATGCACCAAACAGAGCTGAAAAAAAAAATATAGAGGCAAAATCACAATAGAAATAAAAGGAGGAAAGAAAAATCATTAACAGTAGGTGGAGCCTCTAACACCCCTTTCTCAATATTTCACAAAACAAGTAATCAGATTAGTGTTGCTCTCAGCCTTCATTTAAAAATAATTTATTCTTGCAGTGGTCAACAGTTAATACTCTCAGAGACTCACAACTGATCAAAGTTCAGAGTAAGTCACTGTAAAGTGGTCAGTGCTAAATAGGACATCTATCTATCTGTCTCCAAGGTGCAGAGAACATCACAGAAGTGGGCATGGAAAGACTGTAAGTGTAAGAAGCTGGAGAACAGTGTTACAAACTGTCTCCTGCACAGGATTCATTACTCTCACGGACCCACCAAGCTACAGTAACCCTCACAGGCCTGGACCTGTCACTGTTTTGTCTTGCACTGGCAAAGGGCTTGTGAGGTCCCACAAGGTGACCTATAAAACAGTACTCCTCAGAAACATAAAAATGAATGTATTTAATGAAGCATTAGCAGATAGAGTTTGGTGTTGGTCATGGAATTATACATCACAGTGAAAAGGGGTTTTATTCCAAATGGGTGTCTTCACTATGTAAAACAAAATCAATCCATGTTGACTTAATAGACCATCATGTTAACAGACTGAGGAAGAAAAAAATACATTAGTCCATCAATCAATATTTTTAAATGAAAAAGTTGCATTCCCATTAATAACTGACGTTCTTAGAAGAATAAGAACAAAATAGAATCTTTCGAATTTGACGGAGAACATCTTTTAAACAGGCCGTGGTAAATGTGTTTAGTAAATGTGAAAAGATGGAAGGTTGCCATGTAAAATCAGAAACAAAAGAACTATGTCTACTCTTTCCTCCGTTAACTCAAGTTTATGAAAGAATTCACAGCTAAATGAGAAAGGAAAATAAAAGACACGTAAAAATAAAATTTCTCATTTTTACATGATAATTTTTTTATTTTTAATTTTTATTTTTTATATTAATTACAGTTTATTCCTTTTGTATCCCAGCTGTAGCCCCCTCCCTCATTCCCCCTCCTTCATCTTGTCCCATGCCCCTCTCCAAGTCCACGGATAGAGGAGGTACTCCTCCCCTTTCACCTGACCCTAGCCTATCAGGTCTCATCAAGGCTGGCTGTATTGTTTTCCTCTGTGGCCTGGTAAGGCTGCTTCCCCATCAGGGGGAGGTGATCAAAGAACCAGCCACTGAGTTCATTACATGATAATTTCTATGAAGAAAATCTCAAGATACCAAAACAAAGTTCTAAAATTTTAAAGGAAGTTCACAAGAATACAGGACAAACACATACACATAATTATATTTCTGTATTCGGATAGTGAATTCATCTTTGTAAGAATTAAATACAGGAATTAAAAATACAAAACTATGTACAATCACTCGAAAAATGGGAAGTCGAAGAAAATACACATTGAACTTGCTCACAGAAGATTTCAAATGCTAAGCAAAGAATCAAAGATAGACCTAAAGTGTAGGATTTGTCATGCTTGGTTTTAAAAATTCAACAAAGATTTGAATTCTTCCCAAATATATATGTTTAATGCAATAGTTACTAAAATTGCAGAAATATTTTATAAATATAAACAAGGTAATTCTAGAATTTAAAAAGGTATACTATCGCAGACAAAATGACTTTGGAAAAAATAACAATGAAGTGGTTGCAATTCGTACACTTGATCTTAAGATCTATTAATTAGCTGCCATAACCAAGGCTTCATAACACTGACGTGAAGATCAATGGAACAAAGTAGAAATTTGAGAACCCAGTTGGCTTCTGACACATATACCAAAAAAAAGAAAAAAATAATTCCATAAAAGGAAAATAGCTTTTCAACAATGGACGCTTAAGAACGTGGACATTTATGGCAGAGGTGGGGGGAATAAAAAAAAATCTCAGCCTAATTCTCATATATGACACAAACAGTAACTCATAATAGGCCTCAGAATTTAGTACGAAACATAAAATTTGAAGAAAAATTAAGATAAAATCAAGCCTGGAGAAAGGAAAGAATTCTTGGACTCAGAACTATTTTATCACCAAAGGATTCACAAAGCACTGGAGATAAAGGAAATTCCATGTTGTGGGTAGCCCTTATGACCCCTGTATGGCTGTGATGGAACACTCTCACCAAAAACAATCTGGGGGATAAAGGGTTTCTTTGTTTCAGACTTCCAGGTCCCAACCCATTACTGAAGGAAGTCAGGACAGGAACTCCCAGGAACCTGAAGCAGAAACCATGGAGAAAGGCTGCTTGCTGACTCATTCTGACTCACTCATAGATTCACGCTTAGCTGGCTTTCATTTATTTACTTATTCACTCTGTATCCCAGCTGTACCTCCCTCTCTTGTCCCCTCCCAATTACACCCTCCCTCCCTCTTCTCCTTCCTGCCCCTTCCCCAGTCCATTGATAAGGGAAATCCTCCAGCTAGCTTTCTCATACAGCCCCAGCACCTCTTGGCTAGAAGAGAGCTGCCTATAGTGGGCTGAGCTTTCCCACATCAATTAACAATCAAGAAAGCTTCTATCCAGAAAGGCAAAGAGGATGGACATCAGAAGAAGGAGAAAAGAAGGAACAAGTCAGGAGCTTGACACAGAGGACCTCTGAAAGGCTCTGCCCTGCAGACTATCAATGCAGATGCTGAGACTAATGAGCAACCTTTGGGCAGAGTGCAGGGAATCTTAGGAAAGAAGTGGGAAACAGTAAGATCTGGAGAGGACAGGAACTCCACAAGGAGAGCAACAAAACCAAAAAATCTGAGCACAGGGGTCTTTCCTGAGACTGATACTCCAACCAAAGACTATGCATGGAGATAACCTAAGACCCATGCACAGATGTAGCCCATGGCAGTTCAGTATCCAAGTGGGTTCCATTGTAATAGGAACAGGGACTGTCTCTGACATGAACTGATTAGCCTGCTCTTTAATTACCTCCCCCTGAAGGGGAAGCAGCATTACCAGGCCACAGAAGAAGACAATGCAGCAACTCCTGATGAGACCTAATTGACTAGGGTCAGAAGGAAGGAAAAGAAGATCTCCCCTATCAGTGGACTTGGAGAGGGGCATGCATGCAGAGGGTGGAGGAAGGGAGGGATTGGGATGGGAGGAGGGAGGGAGCTACACAGGGGGGGATACAAAGTGAATAAAGTGTAATTAATAAAGAATAAAAAAAAAGAAAGCCCCTCACAGATATGCCCACAGACCAAACTGCTGAAGACTCAACTGAGACTTTTTTTTTTCAGGTGATTCTAGGCTTTGTCAAGTTGACAATCAGTTCTAACTATGACACTGGATTTATAAAAATTAAAATCTTTTCCTTTATGAAAGAGTCTGAGGTGAAGAGAAAAAGGAAGAGAGAAAAATATCTGCAAACTACTCTTGGAAACAGAGATTCTTTAATGGATGAACATTAACCGAGCTATGGTACTATGAATTACTATTTAGCAATCAAAGGGGAAAAACTTGTCACAATCTAGATGTACCTCTGAAGAAGCTTATTTTAAAAGTCCATTTTAATGTATGTAATAATAATAATAATCACCCACTAAAATCTGTACATCTAAACAAACTAAGCAAAAGAGAGGACCCTAACTAAAATGTTCAATCCCCATCCTGAAAGGCAAAGAGGATGGACACCAGAAGAAAAAGAAAATAGGAAACAACCTCGGAACCTGCTACAGAGTGCCTCTGAAAGCCAGAAGAAAACAGGAAACAACCTTGAAACCTGCCACAGAGGGCCTCTGAAAGCTTCTGCAGTATAGACTGTCAAAGCAGATGCTGAGCCTGATGGCCAAGTGATGGACAGAGTGAATGGAATTTTATGTAAGAAGTGGGAAATAGTAAGAGCTGGAGGAGACGGGAACTCCACAAGGAGAGCAACAGAACAAGATAATTTGAACACAGGGAACTTCCCAGAGACTCATACTCCAACCAAGGACTATTCGTGGAGATGACCTGGAACCCCTGCACAGGTGTAGCCCATGGCAGTTCAGTGTCCAAGTGGGTTACATAGTAATGGGAAGAGGGACTGCCTCTGACATAATCTGATTGGCCTGCTCGTTGATCACCTCCCCCTGAGGGGGGAACAGCCTTACCAGGCCATGGTAGAGGACAATGCAGCCACTTTTGATGAGAACTGATAGACTAAGATCAGAAAGGAGAGGAGAACCTCCCCTATCAGTGGACTTGGGGAGTGGCATGCATGCAGAAAGGGGAGGGAGGGTGGGATTGGGAGGGGAGGAGGGAGGGGCTTATGGGGGGATACAAAATGAATAAAGTGTAATTAATAAAAAATTTTTAAAAAAAAATAATAATAATCACAGAAGGGGCTATCAATTTGGTGATGGGGGATGGGAGGGGTTTAGGGAGGGCATCTAGAAGTGGCTGGAGCGGAGCGAGGAAAGGGGGAATGATGTAATTCTCTTTCAAAAGTACATACTATAGATAAAACAAATCAAAGTTCCTTTTGAAATTTATGTAACTATGTGGTTACATTTCTAGTGCTTGTCTGAAATGATAAAATTACAGAAACAGAGAATGCATTGATTGCCAGAGCTTAAGGAAATGACACAGAAGGGAAGAAAATGGGTGTAGCTATGAAAAAAAAATGAATCACCTTTAGGAGGGTAGAGCTGTCACTACTCTATATTATTGAATTACAGTTTTGCTAGGTGTTCACAATGGGGAAATCTGGATATAGCGTACATAAGATCGTCCTGTTTTATTTTGTACCACTGAGTGTAAATCTCTTAGGGTCTTTACAAACAAAAGAGAAAAAAATGAGTTGGACTGTGCTAGTTTGTTTTTTGAGATAGGGTTTCTCTGTTTAGCCTTCGCTGTCCTAGACTTGCTTTGTACACCAGGCTGGATTTGAAATCACAGTGATTTGCCTGCCTCTGCCTCCTGCTGGGATTAAAAGGCATGTGCCATCATACCCAGCTGTTAAATAAATATTTAAGAGAAATAAAATATCTTCAGCGCTGTGGTCATACAGGCTTTCTCGTTTCTACTGCAAAATAGACAGAGGCAATGTTAACAAGTCTGGTTGGCTGTTTTCCAGTAAGACTTTACTTAAACAAGCAATTTGGGTCATATTTTACACACAGGCCATGGTTTTTAAGCACTATGTACAGAGAACAACAAAAACATTATTATTTCCACTTACAGTGATAGTAACATAATTATGAATACCTAACAGAATTACGGACATTTTAAAATGAAGAATTATATAAAAATGCTTAGCTAGTAGCTATGTGTGCTGACACACATGTGTAATTTCAGCCCTGGAAGGACTGAGATTAGTGGATAACAAGTTTAAGACCAACCTGAGCCATATAATGAGTTGTCAGGCCAGCCTGGACTACATAGTGCAGTCCAGTTTCATCCCCACCCCTTGACAAAATAATTAATAATGAGCTTTGAATGAGGTACGTAGTCAGTATATATACTCAACAAGGATGATGATGATGACGACAATGATGAGAAAGAGGCCAGCAATGACAATGATGACAATGGCAACAATGACAAGGCCGGAATAGGACTTATCTATCATCAGGTGGCATCGTCAGTCTCCACACTCCTTTTCTACAAAGACCTTAGTAAAAGGAAGTGCTAATTTCCCTATCTCACCCTTCCTGGCCAATGCCCAGGAATCTCCGTGTATTTAAAAAGAAGAACCACACCAAGAGATGTAGCTTCCTTAAGCCATCAAGCATAATGGCTTTCTAAGACCTGAGGCTGACGTCAAAGAACTGTGCTTTACGAAGAGCTGCTGGAGAAATGAGTACAGGAGGATTGATATAGAGCTACCTGGAGGCATGAGGATAGAGAGACCAACTAGGAAGAAATCTGAGATGCATGAGTTACAGAAATGAAGAAGACAGAAGTGTATTTTCGACACGTGGCCCCAGAAGGCAAGGAAGTTTAACTAATGGGTTGACATTAATGGAACCATATTTCAGTTTAACATAACAAAGAGATTGTGGGTTTGTTGTTTTGTTTCGTAGATCTGTCGTAGGAAGAAATGGTTTGCTTTCAGCAAATTTCCTCCTCTGAGGGCATTTAAGCACAAACTGGATGGTAAAAATACTCAGAGAGAGTCCCCTGGCCTGAAACTCTGCCAACCTGCGAAACAGATGGAATGAAATCTACTAAGCTACGTGATTCTCTAAATTCTGATCCTTCCTTGTTTACGTTGGGGTTGTGTGATATTTCAGTTACGCTGGCGCTCGCAATGGGGTCATGTCTTCAAATACTTATTATTACATTCAACTGTTCATGCTTTGCAGTCTTTATTCCAGCATTTATTGCTATCTTCTAAATATTCTTGAGGATACTTGTAATTGCTATTTGGAAGTCACCGTCATATGTATCATCTAAGTTGCTTTTCTCAGAAAACTTAACTATGGAGTACTAATTTTAGGAGGAGATATATGTTGTCTGGGTTATTCATGTTATTGTGATTTTGTGGTGACAAAAATGTTGCTTTTAATTTGACATAAATTTTTATGAAAAACTTACAGCAGTTATATATTCAGGCCTAGGAAACATTAAAGGGGGGAGAGGTGCAGCAAGTTATTAAAACAAAAATAAGCCACACTGAAACTGCTTTTGCCAAGTTACCTGCCTATGCATTTTTTTTTATAGCCACTGTTACCAGACTGGTTAGGAAAACGACAAACACTTAGCTCATCTGAACCATGGTTTACTAGTCTTCACATGGCCTTCCATAAAGACTTTTGCTCTTAAACGCAGAACACTGCACAGAATACAACATTTGCCATAACCACCAGAAGAAGAAAAAATAACCCACAAAGTCATATACTTTACTGAATCAGTCCAATAGCTAAAACTTCAAGTCAATCACGTGAACCAACTTCAAAATCAAAACAAAAAAACAGCCCTGGAGAGATGGCTCAGCACCTGAGAGTACTTGTTCTTGCAGAGGACCCAGGTTTGGTTCCCAGCATCCACATGGCTGCTCAAAACCACGTGTAACTACAAATCCAAAGGATCTGACACCCTATTCTGGTTTTCATAGGCACTGCACACATGTGATACACAGACATACATGCTAGCAAACACTCGTATGTATAAAATAAAAATAAATATTTTTTAAGAAAAATACCTCCAGAAAAGAAAGAAAAATAAAAAAACACAATGTTTTCATCTTTTATAGATCATGGGAGACAGAGATGGTTTTCACAAAGCAGATAAAAAGAAATCAGCTAAAAATGCAAATGAGTTCATAAAGGCCAAATACAACCATAACAAATTTGCAATATCTAAACTTTTAAGTCCAGCCTGCTCGTGGGTACTAAGAATTCCTCCCCACGTGTACCACCTTGTGCTTGTGAGAAAGACAGATGATTGGAACAGAAGATGACATGATACAGTTGTCTCCTTAGTGGCACAGGTGTGAAGGAGGTGACTCTTGGCTCCAGCAGTTAGACACATTGTTCTTCTCACATCTCTGGTTCTTTCTCCATAATAAACAGTAACTGATAAAGTTCAATTACTTTCAAGGAGGGATACAAGCACAACATTATTGATACGAAAGAAAGAAAGAAGAAAAACACTGTACCAATTACTTACTATCCTTAAACTAGGACTCTACTCTGTGCATCAACGCTAGACTGAGGAACAAGCTGAGGGAGCTACCATTAGGAAGGGAAAGAGCATAAATATCAATGATTTATGTGACACAAGTGTACATGGATAGTTAAAAATGAACTGGATATTCAAGCAATCTGATCCTATTATCTCTAATTCTGCTCATTTCTGTATTCCAATGACCGGAAACATAATTTTTTTTTTTTTACTTTTTTTTAGTTACACTTTATTCACTTTGTATCCCCCCTGTAGCTCCCCCCTGTAGCTCCCTCCTTCCTCCCCTCCCAGTCCCTCCCTTCATCTTCCTTCTCCACACATGCCCCTCTCCAAGTCCACTGATAGGGGAGAGCTTCTTTTCCTTCCTTCTGACCCTAGTCAATTAGGTCTCATCAGGAGTGGCTGCATTGTCTTCCTCTGTGGCCTGGTAAGGCTACTCCCCACTCAGGGGGAAGTGATCAAAGAGCAGGCCAATCAGTTCATGTCAGAGACAGTCCCTGTTCCCATTACTATGGAACCCACTTGAACACTGAGCTGCCATGGGCTACATCTGTGCAGGGGTTCTAGGTTATCTCCATGCATGGTACTTGGTTAGAGTATCAGTCTCAGAGACCCCTGAACCCAGATTTTTGGATTTGTTGTTCTCCTTGTGGAGTTCCTGTTCTCTCCAGATCCTACTATTTCCCACTTATTTCATAAGATTCCATGCACTCTGCCCAAAGGTTGCCCATAAGTCTCAGCATCTGCTTTGATAGTCTGCAGGGCAGAGCCTTTCAGGGGCCCTCTGTGTCAGGCTCCTAACTTATTCCCTGTTTTCTCTTTATTTGAGATGTCCATCCTCTTTGCCTTTCTGGATGGGGATTGAGCACTTCAGCCAGATCTTATGGAGGTATCTCCATCTCTGATCTCAAGCTGTACTATAGAGCAACAATACTAAAAACTGTGTGGTACTGGCAGAGAAACAGAATGGTGGATCAATGGAATCGAATAGAAGACCCAGAAATAAACCCACACAATTATGGACACCTAATTTTTGACAAAGATGCCAAAACCATTCAATGGAAAAAAAGACAGCATCTTCAGCAAATGTGCTAGTCTAACTGGATGTTTACATGTAGAAAAATGCAAATAGATCCATACTTATCACCCTGCACTAAACTAAAGTCCAAGTAGATCAAAGACCTCAATATAAAACCAGACACACTAAACCTGTTAGAAGAAAAAGTGGGGAAGAGCCTGGAACTCATTGGCACAGGAGACAACTTCCTGAACAGAACACCAACAGCACAGGCTCTAAGAGCAACAATCAATAAATGGGACCTCATGAAACTGAAAAGCTTCTGTAAAGCAAAGGACACTATCATCAGAACAAAACGATTATCCACAGATTGGGAAAGGATCTTCACCAACCCTTTATCTGACAGAGGGCTAATATCCAGTATATATAAAGAACTTAAAAAGCAACAAATCAAGTAATCCAATTAAAAAATGGGGAACAGAGCTAAACAGAGAATTCTCAATAGAGGAATACCGAATGGCATAGAAACAGTTAAAGAAATGCTCAATGTCCTTAGTCATCAGGGAAATGCAAATCAAAACGACCCTGAGGTTTCACCTTACACCCATCAGAATGGCCAAGATCAAAAACTCAAGTGACAACACATGCTGGAAAGGATGTGGAGTTAGGAGAAACCTCCTCCATTGCTGGTGGAAATATAAACTTGTACAACCACTTTGGAAATCAATCTGGTGCTTTCTCAGACAATTAGGAATGGTGCTACCTGAAGATCCAGCTATACCACTCCTAGGCATATGTCCAAAAGATGCTCAGGTATACAAGGACATTTGCTCAATCATGTTCATAGAAGCTTTATTCATAATAGTCAGAATCTGGAAAAAGCCCAGATGTCCCTCAACTCAGGAATGGAGACAGAAATAGTACATTTAGTATGTACAATTAGTACATACTACTCGGCAATTAAAAACAAGGAAATCATGAAATTTTTAGGAAAATGGTAGAATATAGAAAATATCCTGAATGAGGTTTCTCAGAAGCAGAAAGACATACATGGTATATACTCATTTATGAGTGGATATTAGACATTTAATATAGGATAAACATACTAAAATCTGAATACCTGAAGAAGCAAGAAGGAGGACCCTGGGTAGGATGATCAATCCTCATTCAGAAAGGCAAACAGGACTGACATCAGAAGAGGGAGAGGGCAGAGAACAAGACAAGAGCCTACCACAGGGATCCCCTGAAGGACTCTACCAAGCAGGATATCAAAGCAGATGCTGAGACTCATGGCCAAAATTTGGTCAGAGTGCAGGGAGTCTTGTAAAAGAAAAGGGAGATGAAGGACATGGCGGGTACAGGAGCTCCACAAGAAGAGCAACAGAACCAAAGTATCTGAGCAAAGAAGTCTTTTCTGAGACTGATGCTCCAACCAAAGACCATGCATGGAGATAACCTTAAAATCTTGCACAGATGTGACCCATGGCAGCTCGGTCTCCAAGTGGGCTCCCAGGTGATGGGAGCAGGGACTGTTTCTGACATGGACTCAGTGGGGGGTCCTTTTATCACCTCCCCCTGAAGGGGGAGCAACCTTGCTGGGCCATGGAGGAAGACAATGCAGCCAGTCCTGATGAGACCTGATAGGCTGGGGTCAGAGGGAAGGGGAAGAGGTCCTTCCCTATCAGTGGACTTGGGAAGGGCATGGGAGGAGATGAAGGAGGGAGAGTGAAGTTGGGAGGAGGGAGTGAGCTACAGCTGGGATACAAAGTGAATAAACTGCAATTAATTTAAAAAAATAGAAAAAGAAATAAAAACACCCGTCCAGATAAGGAAGATAAGGAAGATTGTGACCACAAGACTTCCTGATGGCTTAGTGAAAAGAATCGTATTCAATGTGGTTTTAATGGGTAGAACAGGACTCTGATGACAAAAGATCAAGAAAAAGCCATGCTACTGGTTAAGAAAAAAATGAAAGCAGTGGAAGTATAGGTCTGTAATCAGGACACTCCAGAGACAGTGACAACAAGAGGACAAGTCTGAGGCTAGCCTGGGCTACAACGAGAGACCCAGATACATACAGAATGAAAGAACAGAGAGCAGAGGTAGAGAAGAAAGGGAAAGAGAGAGAGAAAGAATGATAATGGCCAGATGTGGTAGCAGTCACCTGTAGTCCCCAACACTTGGGATGTTAAAGTGGAAGAACTGCTTAAGCCCTGGAGTTCCAGGTGTACATAGGAAGGAAGGAGGGAAGGAAGGAAGGAAGGAAGGAAGGAAGGAAGGAAGGAAGGAAGGAAACAAGCAAGCAGAGAGGGAAGAAGAGGGGAAGGGAAGAAAGAAATTAGAAGGGAAGGGAAAGGAAAGGGGAAAAGGTTTTATAAATTCTATAAAGTGTCAGCAAAAGGAATATATGTGGCTGGTTAGAGAAAATGGAATACAAAAATTGTTACATGGAATTGAATTAAAAAAAAAGCCTACAGAGAATTTTTTCTTCAACTGAAAGGTCTTTAGGTTACTGGGTATTTCCAAGTTGAAGGACAGCAGAGCTGAAATAAATACATATCATTGGCTGGGAAAGTGGGTCAGAAATAAAAACTTGCTTATCATGCACAAATGTCTGAGTTCAATTCCCAGAGGTAAGAGAAGAAATATTCTATAAAACAGTAGGTTTCCATATGGTTCGTCCAAACATCCTTGACGTTAGTCATCCCCTTTCCAACATCTTTCTCTGTGCTACCCGCCCCCCATTATTCTACCCATTAAACATCCTTTCCCACTATTCTCCTTTCCCCCTATATACAACCAAGCCTACTGTTTTATAAATAATATAATATATTTAATTGGGCTACCCTACTGTGCTTACTAGTATTATGTCAACTTGACAGAAACTGAAGTCTTCTGAGAGGAGGGAACCTCAACTAAGAAAATGCCTCCATAAGATTAGGCTCTCAGTTCACCTCCCCCTGGGGAGTATAGCCTTGCCAGGCCACAGAAAAAGACAATCCAACCTGTCCTGATAAGACCTGATGGGCTATGGTCAGATGGAAGGGGAGAAGGTCCTTTCCTATCAGTGGGCTAGGGAAGGGGCATAAGGGGAGAAGAGGGAAGAAGGGTGTAACTGGGAGGAGATGAATGAGAGGGCCACAGCCAGGATACAAATTGAATAAATTGCAATAAATATTTTTTTTAAAAGACGACATTATAGACAAGCCTGTAGGGCATTTTCTTAACTAATGATTGGTGAGGGAAAACCCAGCTCCTTGTGGGTGGTGCCATTCCTGGGATGGTCGCTCTGAGTTCTATAAGAAGGCTGGCTGAGCAAGCCAGAGCAAGCAGTAAGCAGCACTTTCTTTGTGGCCCCTGCATCAGCTCCTGCCTCCAAGTTCCTGCCCTGTTTTAGTCCCTGTCCTGACTTCCTTCAATGATGGACAACGATGTGGAAGTGTAAGCCAAATAAACCCTTTCCTCCCCAACTTGCTTTGCTCATGGTTTTTCATCACAGCAATAGACACCATAGACACCTAACTGAGATTCCAACATAGGGGATTATGCTCATCCCAGAGACTGTAGATTGCATAATGAAAAGCCCACTGCCTGGGGCAGGATACCTCCCCTCAAGTTGTTCATAGGTGTCCCAACCCCACCCCCAAACAATACTGTCATTATTCTTGATCACTCATTAGAATTTGATAGTAAGACCCTATTGCTGAAGACAACACACACAGACTAGAAATGAAGTTAGTATCGACCAGGAAGCATCCTCCCTCTGGATGGATGTTATGTGTACTATGGGAATGAGGGAGCCATCAAAGTCTTCCCCAGGGAGGAGCCCTATGAACTGTAACAATGATCAACATTACAAGTTATACCCATGGGTGATATAATGGCATGAATGTTATGAAGACAACCAATGTTTACATGATTGTGTGATTAGTTATAAGTGCTGCTCCACAGGAGGAAACATATGCCTGGCCCTATAATTCTAGCCAAGAATCCATGGCTAAGGAGCTCACAAGCCCCAAGGGTGAACATACTACTATTATTTTGCTAAATGGGCACAGCATCAAACTGCTTTCTGAGTTCATATCTCTCTGCCTATAAATTAGTGCCTGTCTCAGACCTCATCAGAGCAGTTTCTTTGTGCAGCTGATAGTGGCTAACTCATAACTAGCTTTAAGTTCAGAGAATAGGCATCAATGAAGTGCTCAGCCACAAATGGGACATCTATACAGCACTCCTACAACAAGTCACTGAACCCATCACAGAAGAGGGACAGAAAGATCGTAAGAGCCAGAGGTCAGAAAGGACCAAAGCAAAGCAGTGTCTTCTGGACATGACAGGACTGCTGCATTCATAAACTCACAGCAGCGATGGTGGCCTCAGTAAGACCTCTCATAAGGCCTAGTCAGGCAGCATTCTAGCATGGAGTGGAAAGAAGCTCATGATCCCTACCCTAACTAAGGAGCTTTGGAGAACTGATGACTTCTGGGGCAGAGAGAGTCAGTTTTCTTTAAGGGTGTGAGCTTGGTAGGTTGACCACACTCCAGTGAATGGTTTCATGCCCAGGAAGATGTGGGCAGCCCAAATGAAGTTGATGGCTCATTTTTTTTTCTTTATAAAGGACATGAAGTTGGGGGTGGTTGGGTGGTGGAGTAAATATGGGAGGAAGTAGGGAGGGAACTGTGGGTGAATATACTCAACATCCACTTTATGAAATTCTTAATAAGAGTAAAAATAATAGCCTTTCGGTGGTGAGGACCACTCTATTTACAAGAACAAGCCTCTAACAAAGGAGAGGCGTGCCCTCCACAAGGTCCTCCTTCATCTCTCTCCAGAAGAGTATACACAAGAAAGAGCCTCTGATGCAGAGTCTCCATTCCCACTTTATGGTTGATAAGTGTTCAGGATGACCACAGTCACTAGCCATGCATGAACAGTTGTCTGTGTGTTGGCTGCTCCACTGTCCTCTGCAGTCTGCAGGCAGAAAAGCATGGCTAAAAGAAGCTTCCTCCAGGAAAAAGGCAGCAATGAAACTATCCTGATTAAGATGAGCAGAAAAGAATCCCAATAGTCACATCTTGGATTTAAAGATATCTTAGCTGGGCATAGTGGTGCACATCTGTGATCCCAGCATTCTGGGAAGCAGAGGCAGGGGGATCTCTGTGAGTTCAAGGCCAGCCTGGTCTGCAAAGTGAGTCCAGGACAGCCAAGGCTACACAGAGAAAACCCTGTCTCAAAAAACAAAAACAGGAAAAAAAAAATCGTAAACAGGCTATTAAAAAAACAACCTTTTTATTTAAAAGAAGGTATAAATAACTATTTATATCTATATGTTTCAAACTATGCAAACTTGAATTCTTGGATGCTTTTGGAGATGGCCTCCAATCCTGAATAGGCCCTCACTCACAGTATTATCTATGTACTGGTTTTGAGAGTAAAGTAACAGAGTCTCAAAATCTTTCAGCCTGGCTCTGGCTCTGCCCCAAAGCTGAATCTCAGAGATGATAAATTGATGACCGTCTCTGCCAGGACCCTGTGTGCACCCATTAAGGTCAGAGATCACCTTGGATTGAGAGGAAATAGCTCAGGAAAGCATACAGGATATCTAGCCTCATCTCTGTTCTCTTTCAGAGGGAACATCCAGGCCATCGCTGTGCTCATTGTTCAAAGACTAGCCGTAGGCGGATAGCAGGCCTAAGAAGGCTGTGTCCTCATCAGTCTTTCATCCCTGACTGTGTGGTGGTTTGGACAGCTTGCCAAGGTTTACATGATGAGCCTTTAGAAAGAGCCATAGTACGCTGGGTTGTCCTAACTCAACTAATCCTCATGGAGCCTTGAAACCACTATCCCTGGTTGTATCTCTTCTAGACTCATTACTGGCTCCTCTGAAGGCCACACCTCTGTTCTTTTCTTTGGGCCTCAGCACCTTGTAAAGTTCATTGTTGACCTAAACACTCTTTACCCCCTCATCTATGAGTAGTCCACACAGCACTTGTAAATTTCTACTTCCCATTGAATACAATGTCTTCAGATACGTTTCCATTTTCTTAACTAGAAAAACCTCATAGTGCAAGATGTGGCAGTGCAGTCCTGTAGTGCAGGCACCTAAGAGCCTGAAGCAGGACAATAAGTTCAAAGTCACCCAGGCTACAAAACAAGACTGTCTCAAAAAGCTAAATCAAACATACATGCGCGCGCGCACACACACACACACACACACACACAAGCAAACTACCAAACCCACATCGCCTTGAAGAAATCAAGAGTATCAAAACTTCCTTTAAATCTCAGTGATTTCCGTGCACCTCTCTAAATTTTTAATCACATGGGTAGGAAAGAACCTTGAGAAATCCTCTGCAGTGAAGCCTTGGTTCAAACAAATAAGGCATTTATAATCCCTGCCTTGTAAGGCAAAGCCAAAGAGAGGTGTGCTTAATTTGTTTTGCGGTTATAAAAATAAATACTGTCAGAGGCAACACTCCAGTGCTGGTCTCCGCCTTCCTGGTGTGTTTCCTTCTATTACACTCAGCTGTTTTTTGTTTTGTTTTGTTTTGTTTTGTTTTGTTTTTTCGTTATTAGCAACATCTAGAATCGTGAAAATCAATAGACAGCAAACCACTGTTTAAGAAAGGACTTAGGCCATCACTTACCATTTACTTAGTCAAATGAACCTAGGTGTCTCACTTAACAGCTCCCTATTTCAGCTTCCCTACTGATAAAGGAGAGATGATAGTTCTCGCACAGTTACTTGTAATTTGGGTATAGTCTTAGTTTGTACTTGGACCAAGTCAACACCAAAATTCACTACTTGCTATTACCATCTGCACACCCAATTCTTCCCTCAAGCTCTCTGTAGTCAACACTGTTTCTCTCACTCTGTCTCTTTCTTGCATTGTGGTCTATAAATAATCAATTCTCTTCAGTACTAACTTCTAAATACTGTCAAACACCTTTTGTATCCATCATTATTATTTTAGTTCTGATCCTCTTGCCTGGACAATCCTCAAACAATCCTCGCTGACTTCATCTTTCTCCAACAAACCTTGTTCACTCCTCGAAAACACTCCATATCACTCCTAGTTTTAAACATGTTGTAATTTATACATGTGTCAATTGGGCTAACACCCCAGCCATTTCAATTAATTCCAACTCTATCATCATAACTTCTAATTCAGTGGATCTAGAGTGGGGTCTAAAAATTGATTTTTATATAGTCCCCGGCATGATTCCAGTAGTTATTTCATGGACCAGTTATTTCATCAGAATGGAAAAATAGCATCCTCTGGGATGTCTTACAAAGCCCCACGCATTCTTACATACCCCTCAGAGGAAAGTGCATGCTACCTTTCTCCCTAATATTTACTATCACCAAATTGTTCCCTAGTCCTTGTACCTCCAGATATGTTTGCACAACTCCATGATGACACCTGCTTTCAACAGGCTTATTGTATTTCTATTCTGTGGTCACAAAGGGGCCTGCACTGAAGATGACCCTACACTTGGTGTAATGCATTGCTATCACCCTGAAGTTCTTTATAATTGTTGGACACAAGCCACTTTGTTTTCATTTTGCTCTAGGCCAGCAAATTATGTGCTTGGCCTTGTCCACTCAACTATGAGCTTCTTGGAAGCAGAAGCTGTTTGTTATTCACTCAAGATCTTCCTGGTTAGTCTAGAGAACTCTTGGTACAGACCAGAGGTTGCTTAGATATCTGTTGAGCTCACACACAAATGAATGGAAGAATATAATGAAGGAACATAGAAAAATATTGTGGTGTGGCTAATTAACGCTTAAGAATAAGCTGTTTATACTTGGGAAAGAGGAAAGCTAACTGACAAATACATGAGATTATTGACAAGTTTTTAAAAATAATAACATAAATTTTCTAGCCTTGTTTTGTAATTAGGCAAAGCAGTTCTGTTTCTGAGTCCTGTTGCCTCTTTGTTTTGTTTTGTTGTTTTTCTTAGCACAAAAAAAACAAAACTGCAGATTGATAAAGCTCACAGCTACACCAGCCAGTGCCACAGTGTTTGTGACAGAGCCTGTGCTTCTTTCTCAGAGCAATGGGAAGGAAAGGGGAAGGCCATGGAAAGGTGAATCTGGCAGGACCCCTGCTCTCCAGAAGCGACTAAATCCCACTCCTCACAAGTTTCTATCAAAGACGAGTTCACTTCATGGGAGTTCTGCCGCAATGAATGAGAATAAAGACATCAGACTTGGCCAGTGGCCCAGCTTCCTGAACATTTCAACTGACAAAATGTCTCAGCCCTGAACACAATTCCTCCACTATGCAATCTGCGGACCCACTAGTTAACATTGGCAAACATCTTGGAGGTGCTCACAAAGCATAATAAGTAAGTGGCCATGAATTCGGGGGCGGGAGGCGGGGAGCTTCTGTTCCAGGGTGCTAGAGAAGAAAAGGAGAGACAACAGCTTTCAGCTTGAGCCAAATAATTGGTTAGGACAGACAGCCCCAACTCACAGAGATAACACAGTAGGACTGCCAGTGTGGCTGAGCCCGTGTTCGACCTACCTGCTACCACTCCAGGTGACTTGCAATACTAGCATCTTGCCAGGCAATGAGGAATGACCTAGGATGTTGAAAAAGAGTCTCCTGTGTTTCCACGTTCACTAGCCTTTAGTTTCTCAGTACTTAACATAATTAACTGTGTTAAATATTTGCCAGTATACCACCAAACACATTGTCCTTGTGACCCCTTTTGCCTTTTCATATATGTACCCTTGGACACTACCCACTTGTTTGTAGCATGCATCATGGTGAAAGCAAAACAAAACTATCACATTCTCTTAGTTAAGAATGTATACATGTTGGGTTAAATGGTTAATGCAACAAGAGGAACGTCAGTAGCAAAGGTAAGAGGTCCTAGGTGAAAAACATAAATGCCAATTAACAGGTAAAACTTCGTCAGGGAAAAGCAAAATTAATACAGCCGCCAAAACTCATTTTCCTGGAGTAGATGAGCCAAAGTTAAAAAGTAATATTCGAGGATAGGGTGGAGGAGAGAGTAAATATCCAAGAAAAACAGATTGTTGTTCAGAGTGTAAATTTCACAACACAACTTTTAGAAAGAAATGAAGTATCATATGTCAGTTCAAAGTTAAACTGTACATCTTCTTTAGCACTGCAATATTAATTCTGAGCATTTGTTCTCAGGGAATAATTTGAAGAATATCCAAAAATGTCCAAAGTTGTCCATCACAGCCAACAATAAATCAAAAATAACAGGTAAGCAATGTGGGAGTTGGCTCACAATTCCAACAAGCACAAGTTAAACACTGTAGTACCCAGGCAGTGCTATATCTAAGGAAAATTGTCCCTCGTGCATCTCTCTTTAGATGTAACAAAAAGAGGCAGCCTTGAAAAGAAAGTACAAATTCCATTCTTTGTCTACAAAAATGCATATTTGTGACGTTTTGCATGCATTCCCAAAGGATGGATTGTGACCGTTTTTATTTTATTTGAGCACAATACATGGGAGAAATGATAGGTAATATCCAAATTGTATCTGGATGCATGTGAGAGGGTAGATAGATGATAGATAGGGAACTAATGAGAAAACAATATGATGGTCAATGTGCTTGCGGGAGCAGGGTAGAGGGCCTCCCACAGTCCTGTACAGAATTCTGTAGCATAAATCCTATCAGCATCACTCACTTCAGGGCACCAGTGTGATGTCACAAGATGTTCAGTTACACAGCAGCCCAGTACCCAGTATTCCCATAATAGTGGGTACAGAATTTGAAGACTATAAATAATATCACTACTATCGTTAGAATGTTGTGGTTTTGTGAATACATTGTATAAGCCTGGAAAGGGAGCCACCAACATGGTGATATTAATCATATCCAGATGTAAACTAACGGATTATCTCTCCTTTGTTCTTCAGACCCAAGTTCTAATCTCAATATATTCACACACACACACACACACACACACACACACACACACACTACCTTTATAATCAGATAAATAATCAAGTGTTTGTTTTTTGTTTTGTTTTGTTTTACTTGCTAAAAATTTAGGAGGACTTTCGAGGGACATCACTTTTCCAAATCTTGCTAGAATAAAACACTTCTGAAAAAGGAGTAATTTCATCAATATGATCAATAGTTGGGTCAAGTAATTCCTATCATTGTCAGTCACACATGAGGAAATGAACAGTAACACTTCTAAGTCATTTCAAAGGAGAAATGCACAACAGTTCCTAGGGATGTAAACGTCCCAGAAATATAATACTCTTACTTCACAGAAAGAATGAAAGAAAGGAAGAAAGAAGGAAGGAAGGGAGGAAGGAAGGGAGGGAGGGAGGGAGGGAGGGAGGGAGGGAGGGAAGGAGGAAGGAAGGAAGGAAGGAAGGAAGGAAGGAAGGAAGGAAGGAAGGAAGGAA
>NW_026596064.1:9219988-9242762 GCF_907164565.1 Psammomys obesus
GAAGGAAGGAAGGAAGGAAGGAAGGAAGGAAGGAAGGAAGGAAGGAAACTTTTCTTGGTGAGCCCTACAAGGCAGGTATAGGGTAATATCTGACTCTCCACTTATAAATGATCTCTACAGAAAAGAAATATATAATTATTTTGCAATTAATATAAAAAGTGACCTCATTGCTGTGGCAGTGTTCATTCAGTGGGTTAATTGTATAGGTATGAAACACTCCTACCTTTGTTTAGATAGTAACAGCTCATAAGTCCCCAAAATTGTTCCTTCTCAAAACACTTCCACATTGATGCTCTCAGTTAATCCTCCTAAAACCCTGTGAGACAGGTAGGGTAAAAGGGACCACTCCTATTTTATAAATAAGGAAACTGAGGCTTGAACAGACCAGTGAGTAGGCCAAGGCCAGGGCATGTGCTCTAGATATCTTTCTGAGGCCTTTGGAGAGTGTCTGGTTAAGCCTTCTCTGAAGGGCACTTTCTTGTCCTCCAACACTGTCTTCCTTCCTTTGGTGTCTTATTTTTGCTTGAAGGTAATATTTCCTTCAGGTCACCTACAATTGCTCCAGCTCGAGGCTGAGGCAACCTTCAGCAAATAAATGCATTATACATTGCTCTTCCCATCGACCTCACAGGGTCATGGTGAAACCCAAATTGCTATGAAAATACTTTGTGTGCAGTAACCCAGAATAAAAATATATGATAGAGAAATAGGTAGGTAGACAGATAGATGATAGATAAATGTATGATAGTAGATGGATGATAGATAGATAGATAGATAGAGAAATAGATAGATGATAGAGAAATAAATGATAAAAAACAGAGATGATAGAGGGATGATAAAGAAACATAGATGATAGATAGATAGATAGATAGATAGATAGATAGATAGATAGATAGAATATAATTGATAGACAACTTTTGAAGTTTACTGCCATGAGTGAGGAACAGTGTAGTTCTTTACTCATGATGCAGTAGTGCCAGGCAGGTGGCCAGGTTTCTGCAGTGAGAACAGGACACGGAGCTGGATGCATACTGATGCTGCACCTCTGCTGAGCCCACTTGTCGAATCACTGCTCACCAAAATACAAAAATGTCCCTTCCCTGGCCAAGGCACTCAGCCGGCCTGCCAGCTGCATACAAAACTGGGCTGGCGCCTAATACCATTGATTGTGCTGTAACAAAGATGAACTATTAGCAAAACTGCTTCACCTAGCACATTTGTTAGGCTAGCAAGAGGGGGGGGTCTTCAAGAATATAGGTGATCTGTAATGGTATTTCAAAGACAAATTGTGGTCACGATGAGTAAAGAAGAGAAGAATGTGTGTGTTTACAAACAAGAAAGGAGGAAGCCATACCAAAAGCCCCTGACTTCTGGTTAAGAGCATTCAAGATGAAGATAAGGACTCAAGTTCAATCTCTCAAGGAAATACTTGGGCGGGGAAAAGAACACTGGCCAATATATGAGGCCAGAGAGTCATTCTTGGTAACGTTTGGGTAGAGCCTTGAAAGCAACTCTCATTTGATAGTTTAGTCTGAGAGAAGTAAAGACATGGTTAAGAAAGCCATCTGTATTTAGGCACCCTTTATTTCTTTATGATTTTTTTCAGCTTTGATAGATGGGATCTATTCCAGAATGTCCAAAAAAAAAAAAAATGTTGTTGCTATAGAAACAGGTAAGCAGATTAAACTTGAAAGACCAGTTTTAGAACAAAGAATTTAATAGTCAGGACTCAAGCAATTAACCAAGAAAACATTTTAAGTAAATATCTTTCGGGTTTGTTATTTGTATATTAATTCCAGGAAGATAAAATGCTATTATAGAGTGAGAGCATCACATTTTCACATTTTAATTGCATCATTACCGGCATAAAAAGCTATGCTTACACAATTAGCAGAAAGACCTTATTAAACAGAACTGCACATCTCTGACTCTCTCTTGATTACATTGTAATTGAGAAATATCACTTTAAATTCAACAAGAACAGTCATCTGTGATTTTCTTACAGTTCTCAAGTTTCGGGAGCAAATCTAAAATGAAGGAGACAATGAACTACGCAAAGTTTTCCGTAACCAACCTCCACAGCAGTAAATTTTTTTGGGAAGTTTTTTTTTTTTTTAAGTGTGTGTAGCCTGATAATTGTTGGTGTTTATGCTGTGTCCCTCTTGCTGAACAGTCTTGGCAGCAAGATTGCAAGAAGAGAGAGGGTCAATGATCCAGCAAGCAGCTGCCTTGCTTTTGGTGTTCATTTCTTCCTCTCGGGGAAGACTTTGGTCCTCACCTCGGGGACCTGCTGAAACGGGAGTTCTGGACAGGACTTTCCATGCAGATGGAGACTCAAAAATGAATCATCAAGCAGCTCTGTGTTCCTCACCCCTTCTCTTTTACCTCAAGTGAAAACAATCTTGATGAAAATGAATACAATATGTTCGTTCTACCAAATCCCACGCTGTCAGAAGTTACATTCGCAGGACAAAGAGATTCTTTGAATTAAATATCTCTTCTTGTGTAATCTCAGAGTCAACATGCAGTGAAGCCTATGACAGTGTTCACGCGTGTGCGAAGCTGGGGAAGGGGGCGCGAGAAGACAGGAAGAGGACGTGGCTGGAAACTTACCATCTCGTTCTCATCCCCTTCATTGAGTAAAGCATGCTGGCCCTTCTCAAGGTGATCCCCCATGGAAGTGCACGGGACTCCTGCTCCCTGACCCTTCTGTGCAGGCACTTTCAGGACCAACTCCAGAGCCACCTCCGGACTGCTGAGTGAAAGAGTTAATGATCTTCCAGGTTAAAAACTCCTTCTTCAGCACACACCTTCTTTCAGCAAATGACAATACTTAGCAAAGTGGACTCCTCCCCCAGGCACTTTGTGCCAGGAGGAATTTCTGGCTGCTCCCTTCTCCTGCATTCTCTCAAAGCAGTTGTCTCCGAGGAAGCTGCTCCCAGGCCGATCTTTTTGTACCCAACTTACAGGGAAAAAACTCATTGCCTGCCCTCAGCCTGCCAGCTAAGGCATCTGACTGCAAATCCAGCGGGACAATGCAGAGTTGGCAGGACCCTTTGCAGAAGCGGGCTCAAGAACTTTCAGGTCGCTGCCTTATTCCCAGAAGCTGGGGAACTGGGGTGGGAGGGAGGCTGACAGAGCTAGGATTTTCATTTGCTTAGTTGGAATGCCCAATCCATAGTGTTGTTGTTGTGTTGTGTTGTGTTGTGTTGTGTTGTTTTTTTAGTACCATTCTCAATCATTCTGCTTACAAATGGGACAGATTATTCATAATCCACCACAACAGATATTTATAATCGCGTTTCCTTGTGCACATACACACACAAAATATTTTACTTAGTGTGTGCATAGAAATAGGCTTCCTTTTCTTGAAAAACATGTAGTAAGGGCATTCAAGTATGGTCAACCTATTACAGACAGTTCTTCTCAGCCCAAATGTTCATGAGTAAACTATTACAGATATCCAGAAACAAAAGTGACCAAACAACAAAAATTGAGGTAGTTGTTTTTTGTTTCTTTGATTTTTTTAAACTTTATTGTATGTGCAAAGATGTTTTGCCCACATACACGTCTATGTACCATGCCTGTGCCTGGTGCCCTCAACTGCCAGAAGAGGGCACCAGATCCCGTAGAACTGCAGTTACAGGTGGTCATGAGCTGCCATCTGTGTGCTGCAAATTGAACCCGGGTCTTCTGGAAAAGCAACAAGTGCCCTTAACCACAGAGCCATCTCCCCATCCCCCCAAATTCATCTATTTATTTACACACAAGTTATGCAAAAAAAAAAAAAAAGAGGTTTATCATAGAAGCATAAAACAGCCAAGTCGCATTTGTTATCCTCAGGCTGGTGTAAGGATTCAG
The DNA here is from genome assembly GCF_907164565.1 of Psammomys obesus. NCBI lineage: Eukaryota > Metazoa > Chordata > Mammalia > Rodentia > Muridae > Psammomys > Psammomys obesus. Next base: position 9,223,850 of record NW_026596064.1, read on the forward strand.
ACAAATAATAAGTCTGTTAGAAGGTGGAATTTTATTCTGCAAATTGAAACAAAAGTCTGAGATAAGTGTCGGGAGTCCTAGTGTGGTAGGGAAGCATAGAAAAAGAGCTATCGGCCATACATCTCTGAACCAGCCTTGCTGTGTGGTCTTTGACCTACAAGAACTAACTTTGGCTTGCCTGGAAATACCTGGCAGGAATGCTGAGGGAAAGGAATGACGAACTGTGAAAGCATGTTGACAGAACTGAGCAAGTGTCATTGCTGTTTTTAGACTAAATGTTGATTTTAGCATCAGTTGCCAGCACAGTGGTTAAGTACAGGCAGTTCAAAGTTGGAAGACTTAGCTTCAAATTTGGGTTTTATTAGGTAGCAGCTTTGCCACCTTGGGATACAGCAAGCTACATAAACTCCGTTGACGGTCTATTTGCTTACGATGACAAAAGACTCTCCCTCCTGAAGCTGTGTTTTGAGGGATACTGCCCGGGAAGCTGTTCAGTAAAGGACAGTTACTGTGTTTAGGCACTGTCCCTCCCCGCTAAGTAAACAGACGGCACTGATCTCTCCAATTTGACACAAGTAACCTTTAGAGACTTAGATAAAGATGTGTGAGAGGAAAAGGAGACATGCATGTAACATGAAGAGAGAGATCTTGAGTAAGTGATAAAAAAATAAGATAAACATTTTAAAAAAGCAAACTAAGATATCTCATTGTAAGAGTAATCATGTATGTGCATATTTGTGTGTTTGCAGGCATCATGCGTAGATCTTGGAATTTCCAAAAATCTAGTATTATTTAATTATACCAAAAAAAATGGTATTGTTGAAGCAAATAATGAAAGCAAAATTGACATTTTTATCACAAGGTAAACATATGAGTAGTATGAAGTTTCCTTTTAGAGATAATGAAAGCGTCTAGAATTAGTGATGGTATATCTTTATAATAGCCCACCATTCACTGGTATGTGTTTCAATAAGTAACCATTTAGTATATTCAGCAAAGAAAGTAATAAAACATTTCATCTCACCTTTGGAAAATTGGTAGGGAAGGTGGCAGAGCCGGTGGGCAGGTGCAGACAGTATTTAATTATCCCCAACAGAATTGGCAGACCTGAGATTGTTGCCTTCCAATCAGAGCCCTGCATCCCCTTGGCAACTTACCAGCTGTGGTGTTAAGTAACTGATTAGGGGCTACATGAAAAATTTCATACAATCTTAGCCCAGAAAACAAATGCCGATAACAATATTTAAGACAAATATGAGGAGAAAGTTAAGTCCCTAAAATCACTAAAAAGCTTTGGATTGAAACAAACAAACAAAAACAAAACAAACAAACAAACAAAAAACACTCAATATACCTCAAAACTCATGGCCCAAAGAACCAAGAACTCTACAGTAGTGAAATATTTTCAAGCCTCTCAAAAGGGCCAGTGTTACAAATCTAAGTTTTACATATGTCTGCAAGTTAATAGGCATGTTTGCCTTCGCTTGGCCCTGCTCAGCTACACACAGGAATGCAGAGACAGAGAAGACACAGTATGAAAGCCCGTTTAGCATGTACTTTTGTGGGAGGGTCACTATTCTATTCTTAGCATTCTGTACAGTAGCCACTGGGGTTGATACTACGCTAGTCATCCTCGTTCAGCAGATGAGAAAAACTCCGTGCAGAACATAAATAATGTTTTCCTTTGCCAATGAAATCAATTAGCAAGTGAAAAAATGAGCACTTAGATGAAACGATGACGCAGCTCTGCCAATCCATGTTCCCTGTTTCTAGGACAGCGCTGTTGCTATAGGTTTGTGTAGCATGTTCAATGTGCTGTTCAAGCAGTGTTGGACTTTTCATGACCTGGAGAGCCTCTGTGAGGAGGGAGCATTTGAGAAAGACCTATAAAGTGGACAGAAAATTATTCAGTAGATGGGGATATAAGGTCCAGGAAAGGCAGCCAGGCCATGGGAAAGAGCCCTTGAAGCAAGAAATCCATGCTGCAGAGAAATACAGAATCTTCTTCATAGTAACTTCCTCCCACTTCACTGTCCATAGACAGGATGTAAGGGGAGCAAGATGTGATGGGAAACACACATAAAGCCATCCTATGCAGGCTTTCGAATACCAGGCAGGGGCTGGACTTAACACAATGAACAATTATAGCATAAATACGTATAGTTTGTTCTGTCAGCCTGTCTTGCAGGGGTGACTACAATAGCATATACTGAAGCACCTGGGTCTTCATGTGTAATGTTTGCACAACCTGTTCTTGATAAAGAATAGAGCTTCTTCTAGAGTATCATGGTGATGCTCACCATGTTGTACAATTCCCATTCCTGTTTGTCCTTGAATATGTGGAGAAGAACATGACCTTCACGAGTTAAATCTCTTGTGGAAACAAGGCCAACACCAAAATCCCAAATCATATGCAAGTTTCACAAGAGTAACAGAGGAAACACAGAAAGGAGGTAGGCTGTGGAGGCTTTGTGAAGGGAGGGAGTTTGTCGGATGTTGTCCTGAATAAATTGAGACGTTTAGCAAAAACACTGTTGACCAGGGAGGCTGAGAGTAAGGCTGCCAAGAACACGAGGGCGTGGATTGCTCAGATTGGGAAGACTGTCTAAGAGGGAAAGTTGTTCCCATCATTCTCTGATTTTCTCTCAACACTCATTTTTTTTTTTTCTCAAATACTCTGTGCCAAGAAAGACAGAAAAGTACAAGGATGAAAAAGAGAAAAAGTAGTTAGCTACCTCTTCAGTTGGTATCTGGTATCGCTTGCCTTGCCTTCCTTTATCCCAGGAGCAGTCTTCAACCTCTGGGAGTCTGTAATAGCTTCTAAGTAGAGCTAATGGCAGTGCTGGTTTCTCTGCCAGGTCATAAGGATGCTGGTATTTCACTTGCCTGGCCCATTTAGATGGTGTGAAGATAAGTACAGTCAGGTTTCATCATATGTTAATTTCCATCTTTCATCTGAGAACCTCACAGAATATTGCAACACCCTTCCACGCTACGCCTCTGTGAGGCAGGGTGGTGAGTAATATATTATTGCCCCCGTTTGAAAGCTGTAGGAGCTGAGTCAGAAAGAGGTCACAAAGAACTGTTCAAGGTCACGTGCCCTTAGCATGCTGTAGAACTGGAAAGAGGTGCTTTAATCCTGCTGGGTTGTCACTGGCATTAAGCTAGCTCTGGCTTCCTTCTCAGTCCTCACTGACATCTGACATCTGTAAGACTGGACAACACGATCTAAATTCAAAGGTTTTACTGTTATTATTAATTATCCTAATCGACACTAATGTATACTTTGTACACAATACTGTTAACAAGCAAAGATGATATGTCCCAAGGAGGAATAACCTGCCTCAAGGTGGTGATGTGAAGTTTAATTGAATTAATTAATGTTTGTAAAACATTTAGCAACACTAGGATTAAAGGGTCTAATACAAAGACACAAGGCCTCCCCATTAATTACACAAGAAAAGAGCAAGCTAATAGCTCTCTACTTCTCGAGGAATTGCTCTCAACCATCTGGGCTCGAGGCTGAGTTCTGACCTTCATGACATCTTGAGGAGGCTTATCACAAGAACTTCTCTTGCTAGCTGTTAGTTCCAAAAATTAAAGCTAAAAAAGCTGCTTTCTAGAGGTGAGAAAGTACCCCTTATGTAAAGATTACCTCGGTGGGTAACTATTAGGACAATTAATTTGAGGTCTTTAAACATGGTCTATAAAAACAGAAACCAAGACATGGTTTGTCCATAGAATCCCTGTGGTATCAGTATATTCAATTTTGAGAACTTCTGAAAATCTGAATATACAAAACAGTATAGGTTAGGACATGACTAGTAAGCAAGCCATTACAACTTGCTTGGGTCTCCCCATTTCTCAGGTGAAAAAAATGCGCTCTAGAGAACCTCAAAAATGATTTGTTGTACAATCTGCAAGAGCCAACTCATACAAAAAGACTCATGTCTTCTATAGCATGCTTCACGCACAGCCACATTGCTACCTAGTTTTGGTTTTTCTTTCAGGAGATAGCATAAGAATATTTGGCAGGGGGGCTCTCTCCTTTGAATATTTAAAAGAGGTTCTCATTTGTACAGCAGTGATTCAAGTAGAATATTCCAGAACTAAACAACTGGGGATAGTCTTGACAATAGTGCCAAATCCTAGGCCAACTCTAATAACTTACATAACATGCAGAGGGCTTAGAGCATGGCATTCATTCATCCTTGGGATAAAAATGATTACTTGGGAAACCAAGGAAACTGCTGGTGTTAATGAAGAAATCCAACCAACCAGGCAATTGAAGCATATGCTAGTCTTCGCTTCCTGGTGAGCAGAGCAAGTGACCAGTGGGCAAGGAAGAGGGAAGAAGTTGAAGTGTTCAGGAATGGGACAGACAGTACCTGGAAATAAACACAGGAAGCAGGCTCCATGGTCTCCATCCTCTACAGGTCAGGATCGGGTGAGAAATCTTTGGCCTGGAGCAGTGTTTCAATGTGGAATGGCAGCTCAGCAAGAGAAAGGTGGGAGTCTTCTCCTAGGAAGAGAAGGCAGGATTTGAGGCAGGCTACTGGGAATTCCAAGTAGATAAGTCCATGATATTTTAAGGAGAAAGGACTTAAGTTACTAATTAATGGAATTTAGTTTTTATTTCTACGTGACACTTTCTAAGCAAATTAATAACAGAAGAGGTTGCTTCCTGGTGGAAGAAGAGAAAGTGAGCTCTGCTAGTCAAATCTTCCCTCACTTAGTGTGGGACCAAAGAAAGCTGCCCTCTAGCCCTCCATCAACTGACAAGACTCCTCAACTGAACATGGGCTGGAGAGATGGGGCCAGTGTTAAAAATATTTCCTGCTCTTCCGTCAGACCTACTTTTGGTTCCCAGCTCCTGTATGTGAGGGGGTGTGGGCTCACAGCCCCCTATTAATCGAGCTCCAGGGGATCCAAAGCCTTCTATTGGTCTCCATAGGCACTGACACAAAACATGGCATATATGCATGCAGACACACACACAAACAAAGAAATATTAAAATTCAATAACAATAATTCGAAATGTGCTTGCAAGGCAACTGCAACTTTAAAGCAACAATGCAAGCCCCAGCTGCCGCTTTTCTGTTAGGGGCACTGACGGCTGCCACTGCCTGGGTTTCCTACCTGAATCTGCCACTGAGTCAAGTGGGGCGTCTCAATCCCTGGGAGTGGAGCCAACTTTTCCTCATCCCCAACCAGTCTCTCTGGCACCAGGAGTCATGTTCCAGGCCGGTCATATGCTCTGTTGTTTGTGCTGCTTCGTTTTACCTTATTCATCCCACAGGTGACAGCAGAAAACAGTCTTTTACTAGTGGGGTGTGTCAATGGCCCTAAGGCGTTACTAGATCCTGCAATGGTTTTTGTAAAAGTGAGAAACACACCTTGCTGTGTAATGTGGTGCACATAAAAATATTTTAACAAAAGAGTCCTTGAACTTGGGGTTGTAGTCAAGGATCCCTGTTTTCTTTGCCATTCATCTCCCAAAACTTTGATACACGGAAACCAATTCTACCCTTCAAATAAGACATCTTATGATAGTACTACAATTCTATTGCTATGGAAAATTTGATAAGATACTTGATGACACTAAATTTCAATTTTTTTACCAATTCAAATACTAAGACAGCATTTTATGGGATTATTGCAAATAAAATGACATACACAAGTCCAGTGTAGTGTCCAATAGTTTATAGTGATGTTTAAAAAAAAATGGTAGTGGAAGCTAAAAACAACTTTGCCTGAGACTTTTTTACTGCTCTAAAAATGTACATATAATTTATCCTGAGCAAGAACAATGCTGGAGGTATCATGACATCTTACTTCAAAATACACTACTGAGCTAAAGCAACAAAAAATAGCACAGAAACAGACTTGTGGACCCATGGAATAGACGATCTAGCAATAAGCCCACATAGCTATCGCCATCAAAACAAAAGCATCAAAAATGCACATCACAAAAAGGGGACTCTCGAACCAACAGTGCCAAGAAAACTCAGTATCCACAAACAAAAATCCAAAGCAGAACTTTATTACTCACCCTATACAAAAATCAACTCAACACTGGCTGACTCTTTGCTCACCTCCGCCTAAGGGAGGTGGGCAGCCTTACCAGGCCACAGAGGAAGACAATGAAGACAGACCTGATAGGCTAGGATCAGATGGAACGGGAGGAGGACCTCCCCTATCGGTGGACTGGGGGAGGGGTATGGGAGAAGAAGATGGAGGGAGGGCGGGATTGGGATTTATTTATAAATAAATTAATAAATGTGAAAAAAATCAACTCAAAAGGAATGAGAGGCCTTAGCATAATCCCTAATCTTTGAAACTACTTGGGGGAGGGGGGAGGAACACTTGATGATCTGTACCCACAATATTTTCTGAATAGGGCTCCAACCACTCAGAACTAATGGGATTTTCTTGCCTTAAACACTCCACACAACAAAACACATAGTCAGCAAAGTGGAGAGGCACCCAAAGCAATTCTCGGCCAGACATTCATCTCACTAAAATTAGTATTTGAAATACATAAAGGACTCAAAAATTAAACAAGTGAGCAAATAAGTCAATAAGTGAGCATTTGTAGTGAACAGATACAGATCCTTTAAATGCTTTTGAACATTTATTCAGTGTGTGTGTGTGTGTGTGTGTGTGTGTGTGTGTGTGTGTGTGTGTTAGAGGACAATCTTTGAGAGTCAATTTTTACCTACTGTCCTGTGGGTTCCTCAAACATTCTCCACCTTAATTTTTGAGGCAGGATCTCTCACTAAACCTGGAATTTGTTTGCCAGTTCAGTTAAATCAGATGGATGGATGGATGGATGGATGGATGGATGGATGGATGGATGGTGAGCTTTAGGGATCCATGTGTGTCTGCCTTCCCAGCCCTGGGATTTCAAGCATTCATGACTATACACAGTTTTTTTATTCATATTCAGCTTTTTTTTTCAGTTTCTAAAATTCATTTTCTCTACAAATAAGGGGCTTTCCCTCCTCATTCGTTCAAATATCTTGTTAAGCCAAGCCATTTCAATAGATACATGTGTAAGCATTTTCTTCTCTACTCCATTCTACTGACTTTTGTTACTGTTTTCGTAGTTTTGAGACAGAGTCTCCTGTGGTCCCGGCCAGCCTTGCTAGACTGTATCATCCTAGAATATGCACTGATAAAAATTAAATCTTTGCTATATAGACCCCTGATTCTTCTGCTTCCACCTCCTAAATGTTGGAATTGTTGGCATATACTACCATACACAGCTCATTTTATAGTCTAGAGATCTGAAACTCAGGTTTCACTTTACCAACTAAACCATCCCCTAGTCTCTCTCTCTCTCTCTCTCTCTCTCTCTCTCTCTCTTTCTCTCTCTCTCCGTGTGTGTGTGTGTGTGTGTGTGTGTGTGTGTCTGCTGTCTGTCTGTCTGTTTCCTCTCTTTGTGGGAGGGGGAGTGAGGGCGAAAAACTACAGTTTTGGCAGGCTAGAGAACCATCCAGATCTTAAATTTGCTTAATCAAAAATCCCAAAGTGAGATGAACACACTGAGAAGAGAAGCTCACATCTGTCCTGTGAAATGCAGTTGTGGCAGCTTATGAAATTGCTTGTCTGAAGGAACAGGAGACAGGCTGCACGGCTCGGTCAGTTGCCAGGTACCTGAGTTCTCACCACATAAGGCACTGACGGTTTGATCCCAAGAGCAGATTCGGGGTTAACAGATGGAAGCTGCGGCCCAGTGGCTGACAGTAAGCACTTCCTCGGTGTTCATTACGGCCGTGATTACACTGGCACTGGTGCGTTTGCGATGTGCATCTCACCTGGTGTGTGAGCACGTTGCTGTTTTTCTAGTATAGAAAGGACGGTGAGCCTCAGCATCAGATGGTTTGGCTTCAGTTATTGGCGCGTCTTACTGTGTGGTCCTAGATAAATTTCTCAGCCTCGGAATAAGCCTTTTGGGGTCACTATGAGGTGAGGTGAGGTGAGATGGTACGTATGGGTGGCAAAATGGACTGTGATCACTATGTACCTTGACTTCTGTGATGGTGTTAACTTTTATTAACTGAACCTAGAAAGGATGTCACAGGCCCTGAGTTACAGATACCTTAGAAAGAGCACCAGAGAGTTTTGGAAAGAGAGAGAATCCCAGCCATCTTCCAGAAGCTTTCCTGCCTGACTTGAGACACTCCCTATCTGAACAAACAATAATAATTTTAAAAACTAGAGCAACATGAACTTGACATTAGAAGGTGCTTTAAAGATTGGCTGGTCCTCTTCCCATTTATGGTGGTTTGACGAGGAACGGCACCCATAGACTCATGTGTTTGAATGCATGGCCGGTAGGGAGTGGTACTATTAGGAGGTGTGGCCTTGTTGGAAAAAGTGGGTCACTACGGAGGTAGGCTTTGAGGTCTCCTATGCTCAAGCTACATCCAGTGTGCCACACAGCCCCCTTCTGCTGCCTGTAGATCAAGATGTAGACCTCTCAGCTCCTTCTGCAGCGCCATGTCTGCCTGCGTCACAGCTGAAGCAGGGATGGAGTAGATACTATTTGCTCCAGTCCTGGGATGCTCCTGGGAGTGTCACTCCATGCGAAGGCATGCCCCCGTGAAAGCAAGGCTGTAGGCTGTCATGAGCACCCTGAGAGTTAACAGAAGTAAAATCAGTAGCTACATAGCAGAGTGCCCATGTTCTTGACTCAAAAACCAGTGCAGTGGCTGAAAAGAGTGTCGATGGGCTTTGTCTCTATTTGGGTTGTAGTCACACTTTTCATTTCAGGGTTTTGTTTGTTTGTTTGTTTGTTTGTTTGTTATTATTAGTTACATTTTATTAACTCTGTATCCCAGCTGTATCCCGCTCCCTTATTCCCTCCCAATCCTACCCTCCCTCCCTCAGCTCCTCCCTGCCCCTTTCCAAGTGCACTGATTGGGGAGGACCTCCTCCCCTTTCATCTGGCCCTGTCTTATCAGGTATCTTCAGGACTGTGCAAAATCCTCCTCTGTGGCCTAGCAGGACTGCTCCTCCCTCGGGGGGTGGGGAGGTCAAAGAGCCAGCCATTGAGTTCATGCCAGAAATAGTCCCTGTTCCCATTTCAAGGTTTTAAAATATTTTTTTATTACAATATTTTCCCTTCCCTTTCCTCCTTCTAAATCTTCTCACATGGCCCTGCCCTCTCTCATTCAAATTCAAGGCCTCTTCTTTTTACTAACTATTATATTGAGGTTCATGCATGCATATACATTTAGGCACTCGCAAACATGCACATATATGTATACATACAAATATGTGTGTATGTATATGTACATATTCCTAAATATCACCTGCTCAGTCCTTACAATTCTATTTTTAAGCTTGTTTTTGGTGCTGACTATTTGGTACTGTATAACCAGTTGCTGCGCTCTTCCCTGGAAAAGACCACCTCTCTGCTCCCAGTTTTTCTCAGCTGTTGATTGTTCTTTCGGTAGGGTTGGGACCTGCTGAGCTTTCCCCCTCCTGCTCTGGCACGTCCCTTAGTGTTGTTCTTGTTCCTGTCACGTTTGGGTAGCCATTTTTATTCATAAAGCTTCGGCTTTATAGGTGTCGCTTCTGATATTACTAGGCGACACAATCTCATAGCAAATGCCCCAATCCTCTGGCTCTTACACTCTTTCCACCCCCTCTTCCTCAATGTTTCCTGGGCCTGACATGCAGGAGTACTTTGTAGATGTATGCATTGGAACTAGTTCCCACAACTATGCATTTTGATTAGTTGTAGGGTTTTTTTGTTGTTTCGTTTTGTTTTGTTTTTTGTGGTAGTCTACATTCTGTTGCAAAGAGAAGTCTCCTTGCTGAGGCATAAAGACTGCACTTATCTGTGGGCATAAGGATAAATGTTTATGGATTGTTGTTAGGGGTTGTGCTGGTTTAGGAAAGCAGTTGTTGTAGATGCTCCTGCAGTGACTGTGACTTCACTAGCGCTAAGCGATTAGCTAGGTTTCCAGTACCAGGCAGGATCTCCCTCTTGTTGAGTGGGTCTTACTTAAGTCCAATCAGAGAGCTGTTGGCCACCACCAAGGCACATGTACCACCACTGCATCCAAGAGGTCACTGCACCGTGCTGTTCGTTTACGTAGTTCATGGGTGTCATCGCTGAATAGGACTGTTGGTTGCCTTTCTCCTTTAGAAGCTGCATGGTGCCTGCTGGGGCCACAAAAGTTAGGCCTCAAGTATGGGACTTTCAGGTCACTTCCAACTTAGGCATCTCTGGGCCCTGGTCCTGAAATGCATGGTGTCGTCAGCAATAGGGACTTACCCTCCACCTCCTGGGGGTACCAAGGACAACAGCAATAGGCTGTATGCTTTGAGAACCTCTTAGACAATCCCAGACGACAACTCATATAAAGGCTTCTCACGTCTGGTATTTTGTTAGGTAGTCTTTGATAGAAAAGATCATAATGAGTGAGCAACCCCAGACCCCAGAAAGATAAATGTCACACGTTCTCTCTCAGTGGGGGATCCGAGCTCCAAATCTTCAAATATGAGTACATAGTCGGTAGTAATTACAGAAATGAAGGAAATGATCCAGGACCACTGCCAGGATGGGATGTTGAAGAGAAATAGAAGAGAAAAACAGAAGGATGTATCTGAGCTAATTGGAGAAATGGAAAAGGGGGGGGGCTTTTTAGGGGGGAGGAGGGAAGTAAATAGAGAAGAAAAGGGAGGGAAGGGAGGTAAAATAGCAATAAGGATGTCTGAAAAGGCCAAGGAATCATACCACTAACCATTTATCTAAAATTAAAAAAAAACAAAACCTGTAATACTTATAATTCCATGTGTACACATACATTTAGTTTTTACTGAACTTTTCTCATCTGGGGTGGCTGTGTTCATTTCAGCTTTAGAGGGCATCTCTCGGTGGAGCTCAGGTTGACCTCCCGCTTCAGCTTCCAAGTGCTGGGAGACAGTCATGCACCTCTGTGTCTACAAACACCCTTAGACAGTGGCTTCCTGGAAGTGATCTCCTTGCTTTTTGTTCTCTCAACCTGCTCTTTTCTGCTCATCCTGTATTTTGATTTTTCTTACTGAAATGTAATAGCTCAGAGATTGTACTTAATTACAGCTCACCAGGCTTCCCTTTCTTTGATCTTTTTAACAATTATGATACAAGAGATGGTCTTCTGCCTGTAGACTCTTCATCTGAATAATTAGCATATGAGGATACTGCTTTGCCTCCTTATGCACCGTACCTGTAGCCCTGGATTCTTATAATCTACCTTCAATATGCTGTAACTTTGGTGCTTTTCTGCTAGGGTCTGACAGAGCATAGAAGACCGTAGGCATCAGCTGAGCCTTGCTTCCCTTTCTCTTTGTCCTCTAAACATGACCCACACCTAGGCACTCACACAAATTCACTCACAAAGCCAAGTGTTGTGACTCACTGAATTTCCATTTTAAAATATTTGAGTCTTAAAATATTTGATGTGAGGACCTTTGGTAAAAACTAAAAATGATTTTTTTTTAATCAAAAAGCACTATACTGCAATTAGCGCACCTAACAGAAACATTTGCTTTCACACAGCCCATTGCCACGTCGACGTGGTTAAACATGCACTTTATTGTCATAAGCACTTGATTCTGCTTCTATAAATTGTCCCTAAGGAAATCATCTTTAGTACATTTAAAATCTACGTATATGAAAAATTATCACACCGTTGTTCAAATTATATACGTCTATATGACAGAATATTATAGTCACCAAGCACCAAGGTTTTCCTGGAATACCAAATAATGTGAATTGATAACATAGTAAATGGGAAACAGTGTATGCAAATTATCATCTGCAACATTATACGTAATTTTATTGAAAACATGGATCCAATGGGGGAAGAAGACAGAGAGAGAAAAAAGTAGCAAAACATCCTAACAGTGACCATCTGAATTGAAGAAGTCATTGCTTTATTTGTCTGAATATGTCATCTAATTTTCTGTAATAAATTTGCTTTCATGTTATAAACCGACAAAGTAATACATTAAAACTCTATTTCACTGTAGTCTAATTTCTTTAAATTATACTAGATGTCCACTGAAGCCTAAGTCTTTTGTTTGTTCTTGATGAGCCATATCGCAGACTCTTTGACAGAGCTCATGAGCTATACATTAATATTATTCCCAAAGACTGAAATGCAATACAGTTTATTCTAATTACAAAAGAAATATCAAGTTGAAAAACTGTGGGCCCTGAGAAGTGGGACTTTTGGTAACATTCATTTTTCTACCAAAGCACCATCTTCCAAGATTTCCCAGCATTGAACTTTGAATCTTTCTTTCCCTCTGGTCCCTGTACCTCCCAAACATGATCGATTGACCCTGTTTCTACTTGAAGTCAGCCTGGCAACTTCTTCTAGAGACTCCCCAACTATGATCTTGTGAGCCTGGGTAGAATGACACCATATAAGCCCTTGGGTCTATGTTGGAACCCTCAATTAAACAGAGGCTTTTGAAACTCCTCCTCTACTCTGCTCTGAAGCCAAAGAGCTTGAGAAAACTATTGACTCCTGAGAAGCTGGCTTTCCCCCCTTTGGGAGGTAAGAAATGAGCTATAGACACAAATCTGCCACCAATCTGCAGATAGCAATGGGCACTCCCCCACTTTAGCGAGTATTTTTACGCACAACGTCAGGTGAGTGTGTAGGCACCCTGAATCTCTGAGGCCAGCTTCCACAGCTAGCCGGGGCGCATAGAAGGCTGACAGCAAATGCTGCCTTCCTACCAAACAGGGCTCATAACTGACAGGACTCTAACAGGAATGAAAAGTGTACTCAAATGTGTCATAAGTGTACGTAAACATAGCATCTAGATCTTTCTCACACCCTCCTCTCATAAGGGAATCTGAGGGAAACGGTTGCCTCTAGGACTATGAAAGCAGAAGAGGAACCTGGAGCCTCTCTCAGAAAGTAAAGTACTACAAAACTTAGTGATGCATGCCAGCTGGGTACAGGAGCTTCAGGAGCCCAATGCTGAAACACTTTGAGCATGAATTTATAAGTAGCCACACTGAACTGTAATTCAAAGTTCAAAATGAGTGTGCTTTATTCTCACTTCTAGGAGTAAGGCATAGAATAAGTGAATCGATAAGGGAGAAGAGAGAATTTTCTCATGAAGAATCCAAATAATGTATGCAATACTGACCCCTGAAGGAAGGTTACCGACTTCCCATCTTCAAGCATGGACACTTTGTGGTGATTCCTTCCCAAACAGTACATTACAGAAAATGAGAATATTATGCTTGTCCTCCAGCATGTATGTTGGAGCCTTAGTATCCAGTTGGAGGCAATGTCGAGAGATGATTAGATCATGAGTTCATAGCCAAATGGCTATAAGTGGGTGGTGGAGCCAAGTGGGAGGACCCAGGCCACTGGAGCAATGCTTTTGAAGGGTATGCCTTGTTCCTGGCTGGGCTGCTTCCCCCTCTTTTTCTGGCTGCCACAAGTTGAGCAGCTTTCTACTTCATTGCAAGGCTTTGCCTCATCGCAGCCCATAGCAATGGAGCCAGCCCACCACAGACTGAAATCTCCAAAACTGTGAGCCAAAATGAATCTTTCCTCCATTTAAAATGATTTGGTTAACTCCTCCCCCCCCCCCCCCACACACACCAACCCCCACGGCAACACTAAGACTTTGTGAAAGGGAAGATTTGCAGTCAGGAAATTTAACCAAGCCCGCTGTACCCAGGTGATGAAGCCAGCTCCCACCGTAGCAGGCCATGTCAAGTATGCATCCCAATGCAATGAGAAGAGAAGAGCACGGTGCCTTCTGCCTCCATTCACCCGCCATTCCTATCTGAGAGTGAGAGAACTGTTACACACATTTTTAAAGTTGTTTTTATTTACACATGCGTGTGGTTGTCTATGTAACTCTGTGCCATGTGTGTGCTGGTGTCCTTAGAAGCCAGAAAAGAATGTTGAATCCCCTGGATCTGGAGTTACAGGCAATTATGATACTGATATGCATGCTGGAACCCAAACTCAGGACCCCAAGAAGATCAGCACTCCCCCTAAAATGCCAAAGCCCTCAAAAGCAAGAAAAGCCTGAGAAATGTCAGAGCTGGGAAGACTCTAAGGATAAATGACAATTTAATGTAATGTGGTGTCCTCAGGAGAACCTGGAGCACATAGAGAAGAATAGATAAGCAAAGAGATTTGAATAAATCACGGACTTCAGTTAAAATCACTTACCAACATCAGCCTAATCAATCACGATAAATACATGACGTGAATGTAAGATACTGTCTTCACATTTCTTCAACTTCAAAAATTCAATAGTACAAAGTTTACCGTAAAGAAGAGGTCCATTAAAAACTGCTTTGTGGGGTGGTGGGTAGAAGTGCCTGCTGCACAGCTTGGTGACCTGATTTAGACACCAGATCTCATGCAAAAGGCCAGATGTGATGGTGCACAGCTGTAACCTCCATACTCCAGCAAGACGGGAGGTAGGGCAGGAGGACCAGCTGAAAGTGTGCGGGTCAGCCAGCCTGGAAAGGTGCAGTGACAGGAACAAGAAAGACCCTGGTTCTAGATCAAAGTAGAAGAAGAGAACCAACTCCTGAAAGGTCGTCCTCCGATATGCACGCACGCGCCATGGCACACACATGCCTACACACACACACATACACACGCACATACCATACACATACACCACAACACATATACACACATGCACATAGACATACAGCACACACAATTATTTTAGTGCTGTATAGACTATGGAACATAACTTGTTTTCATTTTCTCTCTCCTGAGATAGGTTATTTATTTACTGTGAAAAATTTATTTCTTATCATATATCAACTCATTATCAAGATATCTATACATTTCTATTGATCTGGGGAATGTTTATATTTGACAAGTGAAAACAGTAAATTAGTAAGATGTTAGTGAAGACAATGAAGGAAAAGGGATTGGGTTCCAGGCCTCAAACAACCATAATCTTCAGTTATGTTACTATCTTTTACCACTCACATCCTGTTCCCTAACAAAGGCTGTGAAATTTGCAGGCTTTGAACTTTCACCAAGCAGTGTTTGTGCCCTGGTTAGTTAGCAGTGACAGGGCCGGAGGAAAGCATTTACCTCCACAGGCTTCAAGCTTTTTATGTGGGACCAAAGCAGTGGTTCTCAACAAGGGGTCACGGTCCCGGGGGGTAGGAGGGGTCAAACGCCCCTTTCATGAAGATCACATATCAGCCATCGTGCATATCAGATGTTTACGTTATGATCCTTAACAGTAGCAAAATGGTGGCTGTGAAGTGGCAACAACAATAATTTGATGGTTGGGGGTCACCACCACATGAGGAGCTGTATTAAAGCGTCATGGCATTAGGAAAGCTGAGAGTCACTAGGGTGTACCTCCCCTCGGGATAGTTGATGAATTAAGTGAGCTAATATATCTGGAATGCTTAGCTCAGTGGCGTCCGTGTATAAACTCTCTGCTGCGGCACAATAGGAGTGTACAAATTTTTTGCCAGGCACAGCCATAAAAGCAGAGTATGAAATACATACCAAGTCCATAGTGATGTAAATAACAGAGCAAATGAATAGGTGAGGAGAGTAGATAAATCTGCATGGAAGAATTCCAGATGAGCTGTGCAGCGCCTCTTCAAGGACGGCACGACTCTATTTCTTACCGTGAGCTATGCACAGTCACTCCCTTCCAAAGAGTATAAAATGTAGGTCAGTGGAGAAGCCCGACAAGCCTTTTCTCCGCGAGGCTGTCAAGGTTAAAAGTCAAAACTGTTACATCATGCAGATAAGCCATAAAGAATAGCCCTGTGTTCTTTGGTGATCTGTGCTCCAAAGACCAGAATGTTGCGTGTGAGTAAAACCGTCAGACAAATGTGACCCAAATGATGGTGTATAAAACATCACATCAAAGTCGTCAAGATACGCAGAAGCACAGAGGTGCTGAGAAAATGCCACCGTCGTGAGGAGCCAACGACAAAGCACGGCAAGGCAGCGTGGTGCTGGGTGAGCGTCTGCTTTGAAAGCCGAACAAACTGAGGAGTTTGGTTAGCACTACCGTATCAGGATTGGTTCGCTGCCTATGATAATGGTGAGGTACGGATGTAAGATAACAGCAGGACCAACTGGGAGCCCATGGGAACTCCCTGGACTGTCTTTATAAATTTTTTAGAAAGACTAAAATTATTATCAATTATTAAGCAAAAGGTTTAGTAAAATGCGGCGTGAATAGGCTGCGTCGTTAAAGTAACGGTCTGGCATCTGTGCCTCAACAACTGATCAAAGACACGTTGTGCCAATGTGAACGCTCAGGTTTGGATTTGCCCTAAACTGACTCGGGGTTTTTAGCCAAATAAACCTGGGTTTACTAAGACAACTTCGCCCCCTAGTGGCGTAATGGTCTACCTACATTTTGTAGCTAAGAACTTCCCTTAGGTACCTGCAACTGGGTAGGCTTCTGAAAGGGTATGACTGCAGCTGAGACCCCTAGCAGCAGGGAATAGGGAAACTGAAGTGGCCGCCTCCTATAGCCAGACATGACTTCCAGCGTAGAGAGGGGGACAACAGCCCATCCACAAAACCTTCTACCCAAAATTTACCCTGCCCGCAAGATGCCCAGGGATAAAGATGGAGGGAAGATTGAGGAAATGACCAACTGATCGGTAGCAGAACTTGAGACCCATCCCCAAGAGAGAAGCACCCCCTGGCACTATTAACGATACTCTGCTACGCTTACAGATAGGAGCCTAGCATATCTGTCCTCTGAGAGGCTCCACCCAGCAGAGATCCACAGCCAAGCATTACGCAGAGCTCGGGGGAGTCTAATGGAAGAAAGGGGTTTGGGGGGAAGGATAGAGGAACCCGGCAGGAGAGAAGAACTCCACCAGAAGACCAACAGAGTCAACTAACTTAGGCCCACGGGAACCCACAGATATAGAACCACCAACTAAAGAGCACGCATGGGCTGGATCTAAGGCCCCTACACATATGTAGCTGATGGGCAACTTAGTCTTCATGTGAGTCCCCTAGCAACCGGAGCAGGGGATGTCTAAGACATGGATTATGTTGGTTGCTTTTGGATCCTTTTCCCCTAGCTGGGCTGCCTCCTCTGGCCTCAGTGGAAGAGGATGTGCTTAGTCCTGATGTGACTGGGTTAGTTTGTGTGGGGGTTGGGGGCTCTCTCCCCTTTTCTGAAAAGGGGATTGGGGGATGGGGAAAGAGGATGGGAAGGTGGAACCAGAAGGAGAGTAGGGAGGGGGCTGTGACAGGGATGGCAAATGAATAAAAACATCAATTAAAAAAAATTAAAAAAAAAAAAAAAGAAACAAAATCCACTCAGATTCTGTGGTCTGCTGGGACCACACTGCGGTTTGTTCCCATGCACGGACCTTACTTTCATGCATGGCCTCTAAAGAAACCAGATGATGCACAAGTCTGCGCACAGAAGGGATTTTGCCAGTGGGGTGCTGTGGCTCCAGCACAGAGCAGCAGTTTGACAATGTTGGGAAACTTGATGTTGACTGCGTAACCATCCTGAAAAAAAATCTCTATTTCTGCGAAATTTCCATAAAACATGTGAGCAGGAAGGATGTGTTTTATGGCATTTAGGTTTTCCTTTCTTTCATTATTTAGAGACTATTTTATTGGTTGTGCACAAGCCCACATAGCTAAGACCTTAGATATTTAATGTAGTATGTCACTCATAAAAATGGGGACAGAAAGACGCTCAATGTTCTAGGCTTATATAGCTGTTAATTTCTGTACAGTGTTAGCACAGTGCGAGTGGCAGGGATATTTTTTCTCCGCCAAAGGCAACAGCACAGCTAAATTTTCCAAAAACTTTAAATTATACGCATATGTACACATCCTATGTTTATACAAAAGGCCAGCCAGAGCAATATACTAGCCACTAACAGCAGAAACACCCTTTTCAGGTTCTTTAGTCACTTGAACAACACTGAGGACACGCCATTAAAAATTCTTTTTTAAAGTATAAACCAACAAAATTCCAGAAAACGACACAGTCCTGTTACTGTTTCGGTGTCAGGCACTGCTTTTGAAATCACCTTCTCAGCCACCATCTGGGAGGAAAACATTCTTAGTAGTAGCATCGTGAAAACAGCTGTGAAATGGCATGGTCACCGCCTCGTGTCACAAGCCAGATATTTTATGCTCACAGATATATGGTACAGGACTGTCCCTCCCACATCTGAACTCCCAGAAGATATGGTTTAAAAGGCCTCACTTGAGGTTTTCCAGCAGAGGGCCGAAAGGAAGGCATTACACAACTCTGAAGAAACGGGCCGGAGAGAGGGCCTGACCTGAGCATTGTTCTGACATCGACACACCTGCTGGGGTGCGCGCACACGTTCACGCACACACACACCATGCACATATACGTGCAGTAATAGTAATCACTGTGTAAAGACAGGAGAAATACAATCCCCTGGGATTTTTCTGTCATTTTTAGGTTTTCTAAACTTAGGTGGGAAAATGTTTAAATGTCTGAGTGTCGCTCCTAAGTTGACACAGCAGAGACCAGGAACAAAAGGCACCAGATTCTAAAACAATTAACTTTGGGGGCAGCAGAGAAGGGTCCGAAGCTAAGTGCACTTCCTCCTCATCCAGAGGACCAGAGTCCAGTTCTCAGCACCCACAGCTCGTGGCTCACAATCACCTGTAACCCCAACTCTGGGTGAACTTGATGCCTTCTCGTGGCCTCTGTCAGCACCTGCACACATGTGCACATCCCTCCACACAGACATATGTGCACATCCATACATGTAATTAAAGTAAAATAGAGGCCTTCTGAAACAAAGCAAGGAAGAAAGAGAGCAACACAGAAAGAGAAAAGAAAAAAGAAAGAAGGAAAGAAAGGAAGGAAGGAAGGAAGGAAGGAAGGAAGGAAGGAAGGAAGGAAG
>NW_026596064.1:9242772-9253790 GCF_907164565.1 Psammomys obesus
AAGGAAGGAAGGAAGGAAGGAAGGAAGGAAGGAAGGAAGGAAGGAAGGAAGGAAAGGACCTCAAGCAACTAGTAAACATTATTTCTGAATTACGGGTGAGAGTGCTGTCGCAATCGGTATTAGCCTTAGTGGCCCCTCATCAAATGCGGATACCACCGTTCAATCACCTGATAGTCTGGATAAAGCAAAGAGCGAGAAGAAAGGCAAGTTCTCTCCTATTGAACCCTCACCCTTCCTTTCTCCTCTCTCTCTCTCTCTCTCTCTCTCTCTCTCTCTCTCTGTCTCTCTCTTCTCCTCCTTCTTTCCCCCTCTGCCTACCTTCCATACCTACCTTCCATCTTCTTCCTACCCTGAGACATCAAAATTTGAAGTCGTCCTACATTCAAACTCAGGGCTTTGCACCAGCCACCTTCTCTAGACTTTGAGGCAGCTATATTCTCGTGGTTTAGGATATTAGACTTAACAGCACTCCTGACTCCCCGGGGTCTCCAGCTAAGGTGTCCCACTGTATATTACTCTGCCTCCAGAGTCTAAGGAGTCAGTAACCCTAGTAAACCCTCTCTCATAGATATGTGTCTTGCTACCTATACTTATATTATCTCCTAATGACTTTGTTTCTCTTGACAACCAGGCTAGTCAAGAAAGTAGCATAAAAGCAGAGTTCATGGTGTTTCAGAAACAGGTCAACATCGTTTAAGAACTAATCAACATGATAGGGGCCAACAGAAATACGGATGGTGATACACAGCCAGAAGTCAATGAGCATCAAGTACAGTGGTTCTCAACCATCCCCATGCCGCAATCCATCATGTTACGATGACCCCCAACCATAAAATTACCCCATTGCTACTCCATAGCTGTAACTTTACTACTGTTATGAATCGTAATGTAAATACACAATATGCAGGATATCTGATACGTGGCCCACAGGTTGAGAACCACTGATAGAAGAGAAGGGCTCTGTCTCTCTGTGTGGCATACACTTGAACCCACCTTTGGTAAGAAAGAGGCAGCAAGCAGGTGAGGAGTTTGGTGGCAGAGTTACTCAATGACCGAGCTAAATTCTGTTTATTTTATGAGTTAAGTTTGGGGGTAAGAAGGAAATAAAAAATGGATTTTAGTCTAAAGTGAAACAATGAAAATATTTCAAAATGTGAAAGAAAAATACATCCCATACAGGAGAGAAGGCTTTACAACTGTGGAAGAAGAGGTGCTTCTGCAAGCTTAGGCGTGGCATTGGCTTAAAAAAGAAAAAAACAGAAACAACGGTACACATTGCCAGGGGAGGAACTCAAGAACAGGAAAATAAACAACTGGTCTAATTTGTTGAAGATGGAAATGTTGAAATATAAGGAGGAAAAGCAGTGATATAAAAGTTCTACTGAAAGTACATGCTCGATTACTTTCATTACTTTAATTAGACGAAGATATTGCTAGCGCTATTAGCCTATGGGTTTGCATCTGACATGAATATTGCATGATATTCCCTTAACTATTGAATAAAAAGAAAACAAAACAAACATGAAAACTTACATGAATATATACAAGACATCTTTATTGAACAAGATAGTGTGTTTTAATACTCAAAGAGGATTTTCTCAGTATTTGGGTACCCTACACAACACAACAGCCATTAACACACACCTCTAAATTTAATCTGCTGTGCTATCTTTTTTTTTCCATTACTTTAAGATAAGAGAATCAGCACATAGTCGGTCAAGCCCTGATTTGTAGTGTGCCGGTCTCTGTGGTGTCACTATCACTGTGACTCATTTCGAGCCACCAGCAAGATGTCACTTAATGCAAGAATCACACAGTTGTATAGTTGTCCTGGTTACTTTTCAATTGCTGTGACAAAACACTGGCCAAAAAAACATGGGAGGAAGTTATTTCCTCTTACACTTCCGAGTGACACTTGTCATGGAGGGAAGCTAAGGCTGGAACTCAAGCAGAGACCATGAAGGAATGCTGCTTACTGGCTTGCTTCTTCTGGTGTGTTTGACAACTTCTCCTATAAGCCCAGGTCCATCTGGTAAGGAATGACACCGCCCAGGCTGGGCCTTCCAACATAAGTTGTCATATTTGGTTGATATCCCTGGGAGGCCTTTCCTTTTCTAAAGGAAATGGAGGAGGAGGAGTGGATAGGCAGGAAGGTAGTGGGGACAGGGAAAGACTGGGAGAAAGGGGGAGAGAAAAAACTGCTGTCAGTATATAATATATGAGAGAATAAATTAATTAAAAAATGTTTTAAAGAAAGAAAATGCTCCACAGACATGGCCTGTAAGCCATACCCTGCTCTCCACCTAGGGATGGGTCTTCACTTCAGAAGCCCTTCACTATATAACCAGACACCTTGGTCACTAATCCCCATTTTCCATCCTTTCTCCTCTTCCTGCCCTCTCTTTCCCTTCCCCCTTCCTCGCTGCCCCAAATAAACATGCATTTTTATAATATAGCTTTGTCTCTCTATTAGCTCATTCTGTTTTATTTGATTACTGACAAAAGCAATTCTCAAATGAGGTTTCCACTCCACAGGCAACTAGTTTGTACCAAGTTGGCAAAAAATAACCAGCACAATAATATTTTCACTGTGTAGAAGTAACAGAAATAAGG
Source organism: Psammomys obesus (assembly GCF_907164565.1). Taxonomy (NCBI): domain Eukaryota; kingdom Metazoa; phylum Chordata; class Mammalia; order Rodentia; family Muridae; genus Psammomys; species Psammomys obesus. Next base: position 9,245,386 of record NW_026596064.1, read on the forward strand.
AACCAGGCATGCAGAAATCAGGTCTTCATAATTAGGAGTCACAGGTAATCTCAAAAATTAAATGTTCTAGTGCTTATAATCCTGTGGTTCTGATGGGTTTGATGTTTTCCTTTAGAAGGTTCCAGATATCGGTCAAGGTAGATAGGAAAAGGAACACACTATCCTCTTCTGGTTTGGGGGGGAAATGGGAGGGAGGGTGGGACCAGGAGGAGATGAGGAAGGAGGCTACAGCCAGGATACAAAGTGAATAAATTGTAATAATAAAGAAAAAAGTCAACATGGGTTATAGGATATTAAATGATGTTCGTTTTTATTTATCTGCATTATGGCATTTGTATTTATAATTTTTAAAACATAGCAAATAAAATATTTTTAAGACTTTGAAAGAGGGGGGCGGAGCCAAGATGGTGACTAGCAGTTTCTGAGCTGTGGAAGAGCTGAACACCTAAGTTGGTGAGTGGAAGGACCTCTGAAGCCAAGAAAACAACAGTGAGGCTTTCTAAATGACAGGGAACATCGCATGAGGTGAGAGCTTTGGTCTTGGGTCACCCGGGGACTTGTTTGGGGAAGGAGAGAAACAATCCTTTGATCTCCCGGACCTCCCTCCTCCTCGGCTCAGTAGACTCACTGAGATTCTCAGCTCAGCCCTAACTGCCTGGGGTCTGCAGTGGCTGAGGCAGAGCTCCTAGCCCCTTCACAGCAACTGCCAGCGGCATTGGTCTTGGAGTCCCAGACGCGCGGCAATCATCCCAGGGTCCCAGGTCTGCTGGCCGCCATACTGGCCCCACAGGGTCGCTCAGACACTGACTGAATGGCCCGCCCAAACCCTCAGTGACAGATAATACACTATATACCCACCAAAGCCAAGCAGACCCGAGGTACAAGCTAAGCACACCAGGCGCTGGGCCTCCCAGGCTTGGAAAGCACAGTGGAGGGCCGCTAGGACTTCCCAGAAGGCATCTGGACTGACATCCCAGTCTCCAGCTGCAACGGGACTTCTTAACCTGGCAGTGGCACCAGCACTGAGCTGGTGGAGCACATCAGTCCTCCTGCATAAGAACAAGCAGGGCCAAACCAGAGAACAGAGAACCCAGATACCCCGATCCCTGCCGAAGTGAGTGCACCCTTGAGTATCAGTATCTGCAGAGCCCCAGATCCAGGGTCCTTCTAAAACAGAAGCCAGGCATCAGACCCCTCCCACCCACATACCCACTGTGGGAAACAGAGGAGCACTTGGGACATTGAAGCCCCTGCTCTGCAGGTCCAATTGAGGAGTTAAGGCAGTTAATGCCAGAAATTGTGCCACGACCATCACTAGCACCTGCTACATATACAGTGCAGAGCCCCTCCCACACACTCAAGGGTTCAACATTATCTATCACTCTGTCCCTCGAGACACAGTTCCACACACACACATGCCTGGATTTGCCCCTTTTGAGCCCACGTACTTTCCTCCCACAGGTACAGCTAGTCCTCAGCACATGCTAAGGACACAGGACGTCTCTCAGCTTGCTGAAGAACTCTCCAGATGCAAGAGAGAGACAGTACCAGTCTGAATTGCAGAATCCAAAAACAAACAGGGAAGGTTTCAGATAAGCCAATGGCCAGAGGTAGGTGAAAGAACACATCCAACATAAATCAGGACATCATGACTTCAACAGCAACCTCCAAAATTGATGGATATTCCAATTCATCAAAAGCACAGGAAAATGACTCTAAGCTATGCTTACCCAATTATTTGAGGCTCATAAAGAGGAAACAAACAATTCTCTCAGAACAATAGCCATGCAAATTCAGACAGTTAAAGAGGAAATGAACAAATCTATCAAAGATTTGGCCAGTCAATTGGAGGTAAAGAAAGAGGAAATGGACAAAATTCTTAAAGAAACATGGGCAAACATGGCCAAACAAATAGAGGCACAAGTAGAGATACAATTAGTGGCATATCTAGAGGAAATGAACAAAAAGATAGAAACCATCGTAGAGAGACAGGAATCCACATTCAAACAGATGAAGGAAATGGTACAAGGCATGAAAACAGAATTAGAATCAATGAAGAAAACATAATCTGAGAAAACCCTTGAGCTGGAGAACTTGGAGAAAAGATCAGGAACCACAAAATTAAGCATCACCAACAGAATACAAGAGATGGAAGAGAGAATCTCTAGAGCTGAAGATATATTCGCAGAAATTGATACTTCTCTCAAAGAAAAAGTAAAATCAGAAAAGTCCCAAAGACAAAATATCCAAGAAATCAAGGACGCCATGAAAAGACGAAATCTAACAATAATAGGAATTGATGAAAAAGAAGACTCCAGGCTCCAACGTCCAGAAAATATTTTCAAGAAAATCATACAAGAAAATTTCCCCAACTTAAAGAAAGAGATGTCCATAAATATACAAGAGGCCTACAGAACACCAAATAGACTAGACCAGAAAAGAAACACATCACGTCACATCATAGTCAAAACACTAAATCTACAGAACAAAGAAAAGATATTAAAAGCAGCAAGGGAAAAAGGCCAAGTAACATATGAAGGTAAACCTATCAGAATCACACAGGACTTCTCATCAGAAACTATGAAAGCTAGAAAGGCCTGGGCAAGTGTCATGCAGACTCTAAGAGACACAAATGTCAAACCACAATACTATAGCCTGGAAAGCTTTCAATCAACATACATGCAGACTCTAAGAGACACAAATGTCAAACCAGAATACTATAGCCTGGAAAGCTTTCAAATAACATACAAAATATTCCATGACAAAACTAAATTTATACAATATCTACACAGCAAACCAGCCCTACAGAAGATACTAGAAGGAAAACTCCAATCCAATAAAAATAACTTTACCCAAGAAAACATAGCATACAGATAATATCCCAACAAACATTAAAAGAAAACAAGCAATGAAACACAGTAAGACCACCGACTCCAATATAAAAGGAACTAACATTCATTGGTCACTATTATCTATCAACATCAATGGATGCAACTCTCCAATAAAAAGACACAGACTAACAGAATGGGTATGGAAACAGGATCTAACATTCTGCTGCATCCAAGAAACGTACCTCTGCAAAAAGATAAACACTACCTCACAATAAAGGGCTGGAAAAAATGTCTTTCAAGCAAACGGACCCAGAAAACAAGGTGGGGTAGCTATCCTAATATCTAATAAAATAGACTTTCAACCAAAATTAATCAAAAAAGATGAGGAGGGACACTACATTCTCATCAAAGGAAAAATCCACCAAAAGGACATCACAATTCTGAACATCTATGCCCCAAATACAAGAGTGCCTACATTCATAAATGAAACATTACTAAAACTTAAATCACACATCGATCCCAACACCTTGGTAGTGGGAGACTTCAACACCCACTTTCACCAAGGGACAGATCATCTAGACAGAAACCTAATAAGGAAATAAACACACTTACAGAGGTCATAAATCAAATGGACCTAATAGATGTCTACAGAACTTTCCACCCAAAGTCAAAACAGTATACCTTCTTTTCAGCACCTCATGGAACCTTCTCCAAAATAGACCATATAGTTGGTCACAAAGCAAGCCTCAACAGGAAGATTGAAATAATCCCCTGTATTCTATCTGACCACCATGGACTAAAGCTGGACCTCAACAACAATGGAATTAGAAAAAAAGCCTACAAGCACATGGAAACTGAACAACTTGCTGCTCAATGATAGCTGGGTTAAGGAAGAAATAAAGAAATAAAGAAATAAATTAAAGACTTCCTAGAATTCAATGAAAATGAAGGTACAACATACCCTAATTTATGGGACACAATGAAAGCAGTTCTCAGAGGAAAATTCATAGCACTAAGTGCCTTCAAGAAGAAAATTGTGACATCTCATAAAAGCAACTTAATGGCCCAACTGAAAGCCCTAGAGAAAAAAAGAAGCAAGTACACCCAAGAGGAGCAGACAGCTGGAAATAATCAAACTCAGGGCTGAAATCAATCAATTAGAAACAAATAAAACTATTCAAAGAATCAATGAAACCAAGATCTGGTCCTTTGAGAAAATAAATAAGATAGACAAACCTTTAGCTAAACTAACTAAAAGGCAGAGAGAAACTATCCAAATCAGCAAAATCAGAAATGAAAAGGGAGACATAACTACAGACACCGAGGAAATCCAAACAATCATTAGAAAAGCCTATATGCCATGAAATTTTAAAATCTAAAAGAAATGGACAATTTTCTTGATAGATTCCATCTACCAAAATTATGTGAGGATCAGGTAGAAAGATTGAATAGTCCTATATCTCCCAAGAAAATAGAAGCAGTCATCAACAGTCTCCCTTCCAAAAAAAGCCCTAGGCCAGATGGTTTCAGGGCAGAATTCTACCAGACCTTCAAAGAAGAGCTACCTCTAATTCTCTTCAAACTATTCCACAAAAATAGAAACAGAAGGAACATTACCAAACTCATTCTATGAAGCCACAGTCACCTTGATACCTAAACCACACAAAGACCCAACAAAAAAAAGAAAGAACTTCACACCTTTCTCTCTTATGAACATTGTTGCAAAAATACTCAATAAAATACTTGCAAACCAAATCCAAGAACACACAAAATATATCATCCACCATAGCCAAGTAGGCTTTATCCCAGGCATGCAAGGGTGGTTCAACATACGGAAAGCCATCAATGTAATCCACCACATAAACAAACTGAAGGAGAAAAACCACATGATCATCTCCTTAGATGCTGAAAAAGCATTTGACAAAGTCCAACACCCATTCATGTTTAAAGTCTTGGAGAGATCAGGGATACAAGGCACATACCTAAACATAGTAAAAGCAATATACAGCAAGCCTATAGCCAACATCAAACTCAATGGAGAGAAACTTAAAACAATTCCACTGAAATCAGGGGCAAGACAAGGCTTCCCACTCTCTCCATATCTCTTCAACATAGTACTTGAAGTCCTAGCCAGAGCAATAGGACAACTAAAGGAGATCAAGGAGATACAAATCAGAAAGGAAAAAGTCAAAGTATCACTATTTGCAGATGATATGATAGTATACCTAAGTGACCCCAAAAATTCAACCAGAGAACTCCTTCAGCTGATAAACACCTTCAGCAAAGTGGCAGGATACAAAATCAAATTAAAAAAAATCAAAGCCCTCCTGTATACCAAAGACAAAAGGGCCGAAAAAGAAATCAGGGAAACAACACCCTTCACAATAGCCACTAATAACATAAAGCACCTTGGGGTGACACTAACCAAGCAAGTGAAAGACCTGTTTGAGAAACACTTCAAGTCTCTGAAGAAAGAAATTGAAGAAGATATCAGAAGATGGAAAGATCTCCCATGCTCATGGATTGGTAGGATTAACATTGTGAAAATGGCCATACTCCAAAAGCAATCTACAGATTCAATGCAATTTCTATCAAAATACCAACTCAATTCTTTACAGACCTTAAAAAAAAAGATTCTCAGCTTCATATGGAGAAACAAAAAACCCAGAATCTCCAAAATGATCCTCTACAACAACAGATCATCTGGAAGTATCTCCATCCCCGATCTCAAGCTGTGCCACAGAGCAATAGTAATAAAAACTGCATGGTATTGGCATAAAAACAGAAAGGAGGATCAATGGAACAGAATAGAAGACCCAGAAATAAACCCACACAAGTATAAGTACTTGATTTTTGACCAAGAAGCCAAAAACACTCAATGGAAAAAAAAGACAGCATCTTCAACAAATGGTGTTGGTCCAAATGGATGTCTACAAGCAGAAAAATGAAAATAGATCCATATTTATCACCCTGCACAAAACTAAAGTCCAAGTGGATCAAAGACCTCAACATAAAACCAGATACTCTAAATCGGTTAGGAGAGAAAGTGGGGAAAAGCCTAGAACTCATTGGCACAGGAGACAACTTCCTAAACAGAACACCAACAGCACAGGCTCTAAGAGCAACAATCAATAAATGGGACCTCATGAAATTGAAAAGCTTTTGTAAAGCAAAGGACACCGTCATCAAAACAAAACAACTACCTACAGATTGGGAAAGAATCTTCACCAACCCTTTATCTGACAGAGGGCTAATATCCAGTATATATAAAGAACTAAAGAAGCTGAAAAGCGACAAACCAAGTAATCCAATTAAAAAGTGGGGAACAGAGCTAAACAGAGAATTCTCGATAGAGGAATATCGAATGGCAGAGAAACACTTAAAGAAATGCTCATTGTCATTAGCCGTTAGGGAAATGCAAATCAAAACAACCCTGAGATTTCACCTTACACCCATCAGAATGGCCAAGATCAAAAACTCAGGTGACAACACATGCTGGAGAGGTTGTGGAGAAAGGGGAACCCTTCTCCATTGCTGGTGGGAATGTAAACTGGTACAGCCACTTTGGAAGGCAATCTGGTGTTTTCTCAGACAATTAGGAATAGTACTTCCTCAAGACCCAGCTATACCACTGCTAGGTATATACCCAAAAATTTTCTCAAGTACACAACAAGGACATTTGCTCAACCATGTTTGTAGCAACTTTATTTGTAATAGCCAGAACCTGGAAACAACCAAGATGTCCATCAACAGAGTAATGGATACAGAAATTGTGGTATTTTTATACAATGGAATACTACTCAGCAATCAAAAATGAGGAAATCATGAAATTTGCAGGCAAATGGTGGGATCTAGAAAAGATCATTCTGAGTGAAGTATCCCAGAAAGAGAAAGACAAACATGGTATATACTCGCTTATATAGACCTACAAGATATGATAAACATACTGAAATCTATACACCTAAAGAAGATAAACAAGAAAGTGGACACGGGGTAAGATGATCAATCCTCACTTAGAAAGACAAATGGGATGTGCTTTGGACGTATGACAGGAGTCTACTGCAGAAGGCTTCTGAAAGACTCTACCTAGCAGTGTTTCAAAGCAGATACTGAGACTCATAACCAAACCTTCAGCAGAGTGCAGGGAATCATATGAAAGAAGGGGAGTTAGTATGACGTGGAAAGGATAGGAGCTCCACAAGGACCAAATATATCTGGGCACAGGGGTCTTTTCTGAGACTGACACTCCATCAAGGACCATGTATGGATATAACCTACAACCTCTGCTCAGGTAGCTCAGTAACCAATTGGTTTCCCATAGTAAGGGGAACAGGAACTATTTCTGACAGGAACTCAATGGCAGGCTCTTGGACCTCCCCACTCCACAAGGGAGAAGTCCTGCTAGGCCACAGAGGAGGACTTTGCAGCCAGTCCTGATAAAACAGGGTCAAATGAAAAGGGAGGAGGTCCTCCCCAATCAGTGGACTTGGAAAGGGGCAGGGAGGAGATGAGGGAGGGAGAGTGGGATTGGGAGGGAATACAGCTGGGATACAGAGTTAACAAAATGTAACTAATAATAAAAAAAATAAGTTAAATTAAAAAATAAAAAATAAAAAAATAAAACACCCACTAGTAGGAAAATTTAATGAAAACTTCCAAAACATAAAAAATAAATTTCAATTGCTATAACTACCAAACGTGCTTTTCAAGAGGCACACTCATTAAGTTAGTAATTAAAGGTAAACAAAATATTATAAATCTAAAAAGTTTTTATGTATACTGTGTTTGAAAGTTTAAGGTACAATACTGCATAATATAAGTACATATATATTTGGGGAACATCTTAATATTTACTATAGCTGTGAGCACTTTATTTGTGAGTATTTTCAGGAACAGATGATTTCTTTCATGATTTTATAAGTTTATGTTTTACATTAATTCTTTTTCATAAACTTCCATGAAAACACAATTTTCATGATTTTATATTTTCTTTGAAGTGTAACTGTGTTAAGAGAGCAAAAAGGCACACCGAATGCAGAAATCATCCAGAGATGATTGAGAATCTGATATTGTATGTGCTGTGTAGATACAACTTGGTAGAAAAACACAGGGATGGGGAATGACGTTATTTGTACTCAGCAGAAGACAAAAATATTTAACAAATAGAAATCCTTTCACATTTACTAGATTGTCGAATACTGTTCTTTCTTTCTCTCATTTATTCCCTGTGGATGTCTCCTTTATCATGTGGACTCTAGGGTGAAATTCAGGTCATCAGATGTGATAGGATACAAATTTAGCCAAAGAGTCATCTTCATCTTATTCAAGCTTTTTTGTCTTTATAAATGGTATTCTCATTTACTGGTTAATAATATATTCTAGTTATTGAACATCCCAATTATATTGTAAATCAAATTTCTAAATAAGCTTTATGTACTTCATTTAAAAATACGTTATAACCTGAGCTGAAAATATGGCTCAGCAGTTGAGTCCTTGCAGAGACTACAAGTTTGTATCTATCTATTATCTATCTATCTATCTATCTATCTATCTATCTATCTATCTATCTATCTA
>NW_026596064.1:9253800-9319235 GCF_907164565.1 Psammomys obesus
CTATCTATCTATCTATCTATCTATCTATCTATCTATCTATCTATCTACCTACCTACCTATCTATCCATCTATCTGTTTATTCTCTTTACATCTCAATCTTATCCCCTTCTTTCCTCTCCTCTGTCCCTCCCTTCTGTCCCTCACTCATCCCCCTATCCATTCTCCCTACCCCTCAGAAAAGGGGAGTCTCCTCCCCTCAACAAAACCACCCCAGCATTCCCATTTGTCATTCCCAGCATCTACACCAGACACCTCACAAACATCCAGAACTCAAGCTCCAGGGAAGCCTCCATAGGCACCTGTGTCCACATGCACTTACCCAAAAACACAGAGAGACATACAACTTTTTTAATTTAAAAAAATAAAACAATCCAAACTAACCCTATCTGAAAAATTCTAAAATTAGTGTCTTTTTTTACAAATTGCTTCCTCATATACTTCTTATCAAACTATAGCATAAAATTTGATAAATGCTTCTCCTGTTGCCCTTCAGAAAATAGCAGGCCTCTCAGGGATACTAACTGAATATGGTGAAACAAGTTAAATAAGACTGGGCACAAACCCTGTTATCAAGGCTGGGCGAGGCAACCCAGTATGAGGAAAAGGGTCACAGCAAGAGCGTTTAGTTTCCTTCAGTGTAAAAAATTATATAAATAGAATTTAATTTTAAAGAGAATATGGGGAAATGACTTACAGTTAAATTTATTTGGGAAATTACTCTGCAAAGTATTTTATTAGTGTCATCATAGATCTCACGTACACACATTCAACATTTTTAGACATGAAATTATTTTTTAATCACAATATTTGTACTTTGAAGTGTATTTTGTGTGTTTGTGTGTCTGTATCTTAGCATGAATAGCGGCCAGAGGACAATTTGTGAGAGTCTGATCTCTCTTTTACTTTGTCAATTCTGTGACTCAAATTCAAGTCTTCATTTCTTGGCAGAGGCCTCTCCCTACTGAGTCATCTTGTAAGTTCTACACTCATAGTTTTCAACAGTAAACTGAATAAAGCACAGCAAATCTAATATGCAATTTTTATAACATAAAGGACATAAATTTGACTAGATAGAGATCACCAATGCTAGACTTCAAAATCCACCAATTTCATCAATTATTTTCACAACAAAGCGATGATCATAATGATATATCCAATGATCTAACCTCCAATCATGGAAACTCTCATTTACCAGTACCTAAAATGTGGTCATAAATAAAATTATCTGTATTTTCATAAATAAAATTAATCTTATAGTTTTAGAGTGGTTTTCTTTTAAAATATTAATAAGTATGATGAGTAAAATATATTTGATTAAGTTTATAATAAGGATAAAACTGTTTTGTTATTTTTTAATTTTTTATTAATTACACTTTATTCATTTTGTATCCCCCTGTTTTGTTATTTTTAATAGATCCATGACCACAGTTTCCCTTCTCTCCACTCCTCCTGGTCCCAGCCCCCATCTCCCGTCTCCATGAGATCCATTCCTCCTCTGTGTGTCCCTTCTCCAGTTCTCCAAGGGATATCAGCTGAATGTGGCATAACAAGATTCAATATGACACCAACCCTATTTTAAAGGCTGGGCGAGCTAATCCAACAGGAAGAAAAGGGTCCAGAGAGCAGACAAAAGAGTCAGACACCACCACACGTACTGCTAGGAAGCTCAGGAAAACACCAGGCTAACAACCATAGCAAATATGCAGAGATCCTAGCAAAGAGACTTGCAGGCTCCTCAGCTGTTGCTTCAGTCTCTGTGAGCCCCCATAAGCCCTGCAAAAGGTCTGTGGATCATTATTTTCCTGTTGTCCTTGACCTCTGTGGCACCTACTATTATTTGTTCCCTCTTCCATGGATCTTCCGAAGATCCAATGGGAGGGACCTAATGGTGATCTCCAATTCTCTCTCTCTCTCTCTTTCTCTTTCTATCTCTGTTTCTTTCCCTCTCTCTCTGTGTGTATGTGTGTGTGTGTGTGTGTGTGTGTGTGTGTAGTGTTTTTGTTTTGTTTTTTGTTATTGTTGTTTGTTAGTTTTTTGGCTGTGTGCTCAATTTGAAATCTAACAGATAAATCTTAGAGAGGCATAGGGAATTTTCCAATCCATCTTAGTCGTTGGGTGTAATAATGTATCTTCTTAGCGATCTGTTAATGAGTGTAGCTTGAGGCAAACAGAGGGAGTAATTGTAAATGGAATATTAGTCTAATACTGGCAAAACATGGATAAATTAATAAAAATGAATCCATCTTACTTTATTGTTTTCTTATTCTTTCAGGAGTAGATCGTTCTAATTGATTATTAAGCCTAAAATGCATTCGCTTCAATTAAGATATTGTCTTCTAATCAATTCTATAGGTCATGAATATGTCTGATCTCATTAGATGACTGTGTTTCATCTTCATTTTTAGGCATGTTACAGACATTAAATATATTAAAATAAGTATTAATTTAATTAAAGTAAGAAAGAAATTCAGAAGAATTGCAGTAATAATCATTTTATAAATATCAATAGGAATCCTAAGATAGAAAGAATGGTTGAAGATGACCTAGTTTTGCAGTTGAAATGTACAGAAAAGTTTCCCTGATTCATTTGTTCGTGAGCATGGTCATTAACAGACAAGTCATCTATTCAATGTAATGAGCAGGGGTGGGTGGGTAGGGCGTCTCCTCTTTCCTGAGGAGTAGGGGACAGGAGATGGGGAAAGAGAAAGGGAGGATGGGACTGGAATGAAAGAAGGGAGGGGCTACAATGAAGACTCAGGATGTAAAGTGAATAAATAAATTAATTAAACAACAACAACAAATGAGCCATCTCCATAGCCATTTCTGATTCCATGCAGATATAAGTTATTCAAAAAGGTTTCTAATATAGAACTGTACCCGTGTGCAGGCACAGTGTGGATTGGCGACTATCTCCACATTTCATGATCGGAATAAGAACTTTACTTGATTAGAAAACTCCAAGAGATAGTGTTTAAAATGTAAATAAACATGATATGAAAATATCATTTTAAAGAGTTTTATCACACTCCAAAAGAACTAAAGAGAACAATCAAAAATTCTGGTGCAGCTGTTTGAGTTACAGGTGTCTTTTGTTAGTGATGGCATGCTGTTAAAATTAAGATGGACTGATGAATGTGCACACAGACATCTAGATGTGTGGTCTCACATACTAAAGCCTGTACACTCTTAAATGAAATATCTACATTTGATTGAATTTTTAAAATGCAAACAATATGTAATTAAAGTAATTTAAGATATCTAAAACAGAAGCAGCTGTGAGGAAAGGAATAAATACATTGACAAAACGAGTAAAAAAATAATAAAAGGTAAACTTATAGTCATTTAAAATTCCAGATTTTTGCAACCTTAATTCAGAGTTTTTCTTTCCTGTTGCATTTATAATTTTATTGCAAAAATAATGTTTATTACATTTCTGATTTGTTTGCTGAACAGCTCTTTTGAGAGCTAAAGCAATTAATGTGGTAGGTCTCACTGTGTTTATATTGCATTTATTATGGTGTATTGCAGAATCTATGCCATGAGGCTGAGAGCACAGTCCAGTGGGAAAGCACTCTTCTATCCTGCATGAGGCCTAAAGAGCAATGCTCAACACCACAAAGAATAATACCCTTTGCCACTATTTTAGGATAGAAGACGAAACATAATGCTTTCTATGTTCTTTTGAAATTTACCTTTACAAAATTCCTGACCTGCATTAAAACAATTCATAATACTCATAATAAAAAATCATAGCATTTATTTTGTTCCTAAAATTTTAAATTATGTATTAACAGTGCTTTTGTTTTTTAATCAAAATAATTAAAATGTACAAAATGGAAAAATAAAGACTTTGAAAGAAAAATCTCCACTCTCCAATCTGTGCTTCTCTGGAGTCTCTACTCCAGGCACCCTTGCAAAATCTTGTCACTGGACCCAATTCTTCATATGTGTTCTGGCGGCATCCTGGAAGTAAAGGAATTATAAAATCTGGGTACCTTTCCAATGTAGGGGGAAAAAAGAGATCTGAAAAAACTAACATATGTTTAATTTTCAAAAAGTGTATCTCACTTCAGCACTTTATAGAGCTGAGACTGGATTCTGGTCTAAATATTTGCACTACAGATGAATTATTTTCCAGTTGAAAAGATATCTGAGTAGCAGGCTTCAGTGCCAGTTTTTCTAACTCATTACTAAAATCCCTGTAAAAACTCAAAAACACACAGAAACTTGTAACAATGACAAAAAAAATTAATCAGAACTCTAGAAGAACAAGTACTATGCATGAGACCTTGGTGTTAAGATTTAAAATTATTATTATTGGTCAATACATACATAGCTATGAAGTACAAAACCGTAACAACATACCCAGAACCCTTAATGAGTATTCATTAGTGACCACAATCATGACAGCCATTATAATATCAAGGTCTGAAGGATACTCATATCCATGAACTTATTACAAATGTATTGTTTACTATAGGGGCAAAAAAATTAGACAACATGTTGAAGACTTCAAAATGATGAAAGACACTTAAATTTTAAGATAAAGGCACTGGAAGCAGTAAAGCAAATAATGAAAATAATTCGGGATTTATAGTGCGAGAGTACCTTTTTAAAACAACTGCTCCGAAATTAGAAAAGGCTTTTAAAAGTGCCAACTATAGAGTGGAACATGGCAGGAAAACAGTGGAAAAGAATCATTAAAAGAAGAAAACAAGAAAGAGAACAAAGATTAGGGGTGTCATCTTAAACTGCAGCTATTTCCAGATGTGGATACATTAAAGAAACCATTGTACACACACACACATCTCTTCCTCCCCCTCAGCCTACTTAGAGAGGAATTAGAATTATGCACTTCAGAAAGACGTCTACAGTCTGTGGATGCCAAGTGGGATTCAAGTGGCTGATCATTTGTCATCCTTTAGGTCGTCCTTGATTACCTCAATATCCCCAATCTAACAGCAGGGTTTATTATATCTAAAAGACAGAGAAGAGTCCTGTCAAGAGTGACCATGACCAGCCACTGATGGCTTTGAGGACAAAAATGAATCACAACGGAAAGTGTGCAGTCTCTAGCAACTGAAAAATGCAAATCAGCAAACAAACCAACAACAAACCCTGAATTCTTCTCCCAAGCTCTCAGAGTGAAACCAGCACTGTGGACACCTGTCTTGAATGACAGGAAAATGTGGTTGGGTTTGTTGTTGTTGTTTGTTTTGTTTTGTTTATTTCTGACATGCAGAACTGTCAGTTGAGAAACTGGCTTTATTTTATGCTACTCCACTTGGACGATTTGTTAGAGCAGCAAAAGAAGACTAATACAAACTGTAACCAGTTCTTCTGTATTCACAAAGTTTTTAGTGCCCTACCTTTTCTTCAAAATTATTCAAAGAAAAACAAACAGAAAAATGTAATGGGCTCTCATGTGCCTGCTGCCCACCCTCTATAATTATACCATTTTGTCACTTTTATTTCTTGTAAACTCAGCCTATTCTCTACACTCTCCACTCAATTGTTTTATATAGATAAGCTATATAAACTATAAATATAAAAAATCTAAAATTTAAAATACACAAATGTTTTTTAAATCCTACTATATTGGTTTAAATTTTCCAGTGATGCTTATTTACTCAAATGATTTATCAAAGATTAAAATTTGGTGTAAAGTCTCTGTGTTAAGTGAGTTGATACTGCTATGACAGAAAAAAAAATCTTAAATTCTCAGCTCAGCTGTTTAGAGGCCATTAAAATCTGGCTCTCACCTACAGCAATACATGGTTTAGAGAATATACATATAGTACATGTACAAGTAGATAGCACCAAACATAAAAATATAATTTTTCAAAATATACTACCTGAAAGTTTCACAGAAATTATAAAAGTAAAGAATGAATGAAAATTTAAAAATGTAACAATAAGAATTATTAATTTTCATAACTTCTATCTTTTAATGCATTGTGTAACAAGGCCTTACCTGTCTACTTGGTGTTCCCAAAACATTTATCAACTAGCCTATAAAATTGGAAGTATTGATCATCTTTTATACAATAAATATGCATAAGACAATGAGAAACTAGACTACCTTTAAATTTTTTAATTTATTTTTTATTTTAATCAAAATATAATTACATTTTTCCCCTGTCCTTTATTCCTCCAACTTCTCCCATGTCCTCTTGCTTCAATACTTCCCATACCCCGACTCCCTCTCAAAATCATGGGCTTTTTCTCTTATTATTATTACATATGTACATAAATGAATAAGTACATAAAAAAACTCACTCAGTCCATTTGGCGTTGCTCATGTGTACATGATGTCAGGGCTAACCTTTTGATATTAGATAAACAATTTCAGAGGCTCATCCTGGTGAAGACTAATTCTTAGACATTGTAAATTACCTGTAATCCTTTTTCTAGATTTTGGTCTCAATTTTGGTCTCAGATTTCTCAATTCTACATTAACCTGTCTATTAGTATGGACATTGAGTCTTATTTAGGCGGCCATATCGGTTTGGTACCATAGGTCCAATCTCCTGTCATCTCTAAGAGACACACTCTCACAGCAAACTTTGTGAAACTCTGGCTTTTACAACTTTTCTGCCATCTCTTCCAAGATATTCCCTGAGCCTTGGGTACAGGAGATTGTATCATAGATATATCCATTAGGGCTGGTGACCCACAGTCAGTTATTGTATTTGACCAGTTGTGGTTTTCTGTGGTTGTCTCTGTTGCAAAAAGATGATGAAAGATAAAAGCTACATTTAACTGAGGGTAAGATATGCATTTGCAGTTAGAAATCTTGCCGGCTTAGCAAAATGGTGATAGTAGGGTCTTCTCTAAGATTCATGACATCTCTAGCCCTAATGGTTGGCTAGGTTTCCAGTACCAGGCATAATTTCCCTTCCGTTGAGTGGACCTTAGTCAATTAGAGAGCTTTTAGTTATCCCCAAGATAGAATGTTTCTAATGCTGGAAACAAGCAAAAGAAACTTATTCTAAGTACTGTCATTTCATTTTCAGACTCCATTTAATCATAGGGAAAATATAAATTCAAGGTCCCAGGCACTAGGTGAGCTAGAAACTTCCCAACAGCTGAACAGTTTCTGTTATAAGAAAACATTTGTCTGAGTCAAGACATCTCATGGACAAATTGTAAGGAGACAATTGTCTGAGTCCAGCCATTTTAAGGACAACTTCTCCATCTTGCTGGCAGGGTCAACTAAGTTCATGTTCTCAGGCCCAGGAACCTACTCTTATCCTGATTAATGGAAACTCTCTTGTTCAACCCACCCCATTCTCCCTTGCTTTATGGTTTTGTCCTTTAAATATGGTGTACAACTTCCCTTCAGGGTCATACATAGATCAGCTCCGAGTCTAAGAAGCTCTGAATCTTCTTAGGCCCTGATCAGTAGCAGTTTGATTACAATAAATTGTTGTCACCTGCATTGACCTGGTGTTTGAGTTATGTTGGATTTAAGTGGATCCCACAACACTATTGTCCCTTTTCATGTATCTTCCAGGAATGGCCATTGTTGTGGCTCATAGGTGTCATGTCACATCTAGTAGGATTGCCCCCTCCCTTTGGCAGCTTGCAGAGCATCTTCTCGCCAAGGCTTTCAGGTCAGAGAGCCTTAGACCATCTAACAAAATCCCAATAGAAGGCATGAGAAACCTCTTTTCACCAAGCTGTTGGTCAGTGGAGTTACAAGAGTAACTTGTTACAAGTAACAAGAGACTCCCTGTTAGTTCACAAGCTGATGATGCACTATCCCACCCATAGGTTGCTTAGCAACCTGTGACGTCAATATGTGCCTCTGACAGGGTCTAGATGTGTGGCAGACATGTTTCATCTATGCATCAGATATAAAAGGACCAACTGCTACCTCATCTCTCTTGCTCGTTCTCTCTGCCTTGGTTTCTTCCTTTTCCCATATCTCTCTCTCCCTCTCTATCTGCCTCTCTGCCCTCATGGATCACTCAGGCTCTAACTCCCTTCCTTTCCCCTTCCCCCAAATAAATCTCTTCATTCCAGATGTGTTGGCTGCATGGTTATTACACTCCCAAAACAATATAGGCTATTACTGTTGCCCTTATCTGCCTCCCAGAGGTTGAAGACAAGTCCCTATTGCTGAAGACACCATGTAACTTTAGACACAGGAAATCAGGAATACACAAGTCCTCTCTGTACATTCTTACAAATGGATATGCTCCTGTAATTCAGAGTCTTATCATGACAAAAAAAAAGCGAATTTCCATGCCCTATGTCTTCAATGTTTTTTTTTTAAATTTTCACTCTCCATATCAATTTTCCCTATTTTAGAATATCATATAATTGGAGTCACACAGTATGTCATATTTTGATTTGGGCATGTCTCTTAGAAAATTCATGTTGGATCTTTCTTGGGATGATGCCGGAGCCAGCCAGCAGAGTCAAACGGTTCTTGAGTCGGGAGTGAGGATTAATATTATTTAAATAAACACACAGCACACAGGAAACTTTTTAAAGGTCCAGACTCAACAGCCACAGCAAAAGGCAGGCTGCTGCAGCAAGCAGTGCAAGCAGCAAGTCTCAAGTCTCTGCCTCCTCCTCTGCCTCCAGCCCTCTGTTTCCTAACATTTAGATTACCCACATTATACTTGCTTTTTGTGAAATCTTAGGTCTGGTTCATGCTCCACGTCCTCCAAGCTCTCTCCTCCAGCTCTGCCCTCCTCGCACTTTCTCCTCGTGCTTTCTCCTCCCACTCACCTCCTGCTCTCTAGCTCCTCCCCTCTTTCCTGTCCTCTGGCTCCTCCCATTGCACAACATTGTATCTAGTTGCTTTATTTGTGTCCTGTTTACACAAGAGTTGAGACAGGATGCTTGGAGCATCATCTTCAACCTTCTTCTGCAGTAACTGTCAGCCTGTCTTTTTATTGTAGAGTTTCTAAGCCAGAGTAGAAACATCTCAGAACAATGGTTTAATTTGCACAAGGAGCCTGAGGAAGAGGTGTGATCCTCACAAGCTATCCTACCTGCTGTCACAAACAAAAGGGATGGACTTGCAAATTCTACCCTGCCTTTAGAGAAGGTACGGTAAAAGCAGTCTCTCCACTGAGATTTAAATATCAAAGCAGCTGCCAGAGGCACTGCTCCCGACAGGATGACCCACAAGTATATTTATTGGTGACAGAAAAAGTATGTCCCTGTGTTCTCAATTGTTAATTGCTGAGCAGGCCTGTGGTGCCTGCCAGGATATGTGTTTGACTCTTCCTCACCTGAAGAGAGAAAGAAAGAAAGAAAGAAAGAGAGAGAGAGAGAGAGAGAGAGAGAGAGAGAGAAAGAAAGAAAGAAAGAAAGAAAGAAAGAAAGAAAGAAGAAAAAAGAAAGAAAGGGAAGCCAACTGGATGAATAAGGAATGTAGCTTTTTGCATGAAAAGAGCTGGCAGCTGGAACTGGGACAGGAAGACCAGCAGAAAGACCTGGGCAGAGACAGAAGAAAGAACAGGAATGTTGCAGGATATTTGATCCCATTGTGAACTCTGAGACTGTGAACTATACA
Source organism: Psammomys obesus (assembly GCF_907164565.1). NCBI lineage: Eukaryota > Metazoa > Chordata > Mammalia > Rodentia > Muridae > Psammomys > Psammomys obesus. Next base: position 9,263,336 of record NW_026596064.1, read on the forward strand.
ACCTTGTTTCTTGTTTGGTTTGGTTGAGTCCTTAACACACAACTTTAACCCAGGAACTTTCAGTTTATTGTAAACGGGTGGTTATTGTGTGGTTCAGCCAACCCTAGCACACACAAGAGCTTTCTGTACATGGGATTTAATAAAGTTAACCCTAGATCAAGAGGCAGAGCAAGAAGCTAGCTGACATGGATTAAAGTTAGGTGGGACTTTGGGTTGGGGGTATTTAAGACTGTAGAAGTAGAAAGAGCTTTAGCTCTCTGGCTCTTGAACTTTAGCTCTCTGGCTTTTTGGGCTTTTTGAACTTTGAGCAAGTAAGCCTTTGGCCTTTGGGTTTTGGGGCTTTACCACCTGGGCTGTTAGTTGACCTAGTGAAGGTCAGCTGGGTGCTTTATCTGCCTCTCTGAGCTAGCAGGTTTTCACCCCAGCATCTAGTTCCTGCGTCTTTATTGGTAAATCAGAATGATTGGGATTTTCATTCATTTATAAGAATACAAGAGCAAGATAGGAACATAAAATAGAGAGAGCAATTTGGAGCAATGTAATGGTGGAGAAGTTGAATTAAGTTAGGTACCAGATGAAAGACTGTCCCAGCAAACAGGCCAACAGCTTTAAACTATACAGTTGTCGCTGTATTATTACTATTAAACAGCAAGGGGGACCCTGAAAAGCCCCACAACAGATCATGTTGCTAAATGTATCCCATAAAGTATAACCCCATTCACTGCTGAATTGTTCATTGTTTACACACTGGTTATCCATGAACATTTAGAGCCAGTTTGAAGCTATTGTAAATAAAATTCCATCAACATTGTTATATGCACTGCCTCATGTAACTATGTTCTTGTTTGTCTTACATGAAACTCTAAGAGCAGAACTGCCTGAGCAAGAGGGGTAGATGTTGAATTTGATAGAAATTCAAGTATTTTTCCAAAGGGTATGTGTCCACCAACAGTGACTTCTAGTTCTGCTTGCTCCACATCCTTGACAAATTGATGCCAAATGTGCCTCTTTTTATTTTTAGCGGTCTTAGTGACTATCTTGTGCTTTTCCTTTTCGTTTCCTTGATAACATCATTCTGTGATCCTGGGGATCTATATGATATATTGATTTGTGCAACATCTGAACTTTTTGCCTGTGTATAATTGGTTGGCTTATCCGTATGATGACATGTGTGAGGGGGCCTTTTAAGGTAGAAGTTTATTTTGGCTCACACTTCTGCTCTAAGGTTGAAAGGCTGGGAGAGCTCTGAGGCAGTGCAGGGTATTGCATAACCAGAGACAGGAAGCATCTATGGATATCTTCTCTGATTGCTCTCTTCCTGTAAAGCCACCAGCGTTTAATCATGGACTCTATCCTCCTAACTCTTCTGGGTCCTCCTCACTTTCTAAGACTCTATCTCCTCACACCAGAGTTGCGTTAAGTTTCTGCCCTTTTACTACTTCACAATGGGAATTAAATTTAAACATTTGAGTCTTGGAGGATACCTACAAATTGATAGCTATGAATTTCTTATATTGTCTTAGCATAAGTTCTTCCTCAGATATGCATGATAAAAACATTTACTTCTAATTTAAGGCTTGCTTATTCATTTTCTGTGTTATTTGATGAGCAGAAAGATTTTAGTTTGATGAAGTCCAGTGAATTTAAATTTTTTATGGTATTTCTTTTGGTGCCTTAAAAACTGTGTGTCTGCTCACAGGTTGCCAATCGGCTTTTGTTCTTGCTTTTACACTCAGGTAATATAATTTTTACTGTATACATACTAACTTTTGCATATGGCATAAATGTATGGAAGATGTTGTAAGTGGAGTGGGTGTATTTTTTAAAATATCGATCTTCATTTATTCTGTTGCCATTCAGAAAAAATTACTTCCTTCTCCATTAAACTGTTTTGGTGCTTTTTGTCATGAGCCAGTTAGCTGTATGTATAGTTATTTTTAGTTGTTACCAAAATATATGAGATTTATTTTACCTCAGGATTTCCATGGTCTCGGCCAGAACTGCATGGTGGCTGGAGCATGTAGGACAGGACTTTTACTTCCTGGTGGACAGGAAGAAGATTGGAACAGTATCAGGAAGGAAGGGGACAGGGCAAGGACACGAACCCAGTGATTCCACATCTTCCATCTGAACCTTTACCCTCCACAACTCCGCCACCTCCTACACATCTCTTCAAATTTTGAGTCTATCAAAGAGCTAAACTGTTCATTGGGTGAGATCCCTTTTGATCTAATCACATCTGGAGACTCAGTGATATGCTCAGAGGTCCAGATGTTAATCAGGTGGTTAAAATTAACCATCACCTCACACTACACAATTTGAAATCTATTTCTGAATCCTCTATTCTTGTCCGTGGTGGATTTGACCTTACACCTAATACACTGTCTCCTTCCCAGTTGCTTTGTAGTAAGTTTTGTAGTGAGGTAGTCAGAAATGTTCCAGTCTCAACTTTCTTTTTTTTTTTTAACATTCTTATTTATTTTTTGTACTTCTAACTAAATTTTAGAGTATTTTCAGCTTCTATAGTAAGTGCCTATAATGATTATAAACATATAGATGAGGGCTAGAGAGATGTCTCAGTGGTTATGAGCTTTTGCTGCTCTTGCAGAAGAATTGAATTTGTTCCCGGCATCCATATTACTCAGCTCCCAAACTACTGTTAATTCCAGCTCCAGGGGATCTGCTGCCCTCTTCTGTCACGCTCAGGCACCTGCACATACATGAAATACAGACAAAAAGACTAAGTTGAGGAAAGAAAAGAGTCTTGGGTTGTTTCATATAGACAGACACTATCCGTGGGAAGAAACTTGTGCATGCCTGCTGGCAATGACTGTAACATGCCTTTCTGAGCACTGGGGAGTCTGGTGGTGATTTGAGAATGCATGTGCCTCCAGATGCTTCTCTCCCCACAAAACCACACAGGAAGAATGTAATATCAGGGACCTTGGATACCTTCCAAGAAGAACTTTGCAAAGAAACTTAATAAAAACCTTAAGTGCATAGTCATGGACAAGCACAAGTGTATAGATTTCCACTAATAGTTCTTTGTTCTTTCTCTGATCAACTGGTTAGCCAAACAGCATTTCTCTGCATGAAAAGGTAAAGACTTTTAAGAGACTTTTGAGACTTTTAACTGCTGGTTTTCTCGGTTCCTAACTGAACCTGAAAATTTATTTTAAAATGGTAAAATTATTTCATGACCCCTAGACCAGAAGATACAGTTAGCATCTTTGTTTGTGTTAAATAATATACAAGTTAACAAGTAAAAATAAAGGTAGTTCTCCTCCCTTAGGAAGCAGTGAGTCCTTTCCTCACTCTGCCTTTCACTAAGACTCATCGACCTAAATCCTTTCTTTGGTCATGTACTATGAACATGTGAATTAGTAACACGTGAGTGTCGTATATCCTATTCAACTATATTCCTTGAACATCACATAGTTTACTCTTGTATCTATATTCTTCTTGGAGGGGTGTGTACATCACACCCTCTAAATCAGTGGTTCTCAACCTGTGAGGTCATGACCCCATTGAGGATCAAATGACCTTTTCACAGGTGTCGACTAAGACCATTGAAAAACATAGATATTTACATTATGATTCATTACAGCAGCAAAATTACAATTATAAAAGCAGCAATGAAAATAATTTTATGGTTGGGGTCACCACAACATGAGGAACTGTATTAAAGGTTGCAGCATTAGGAAGGTGGAGAACCACTGCTCCAAGTATATCAATCGATAATTTTTATATAAACAATGGTTTATGTTTTTAAAAACTTCTCTTGAGTTTTCTAAGAAAAGACCACAATCAGAGCCATTGATGTATTTAACCTCAGGAAGTGTATAAAACACTTCCTGACTCCTTGCCTCCAATTTTTTTTTTTTTTAAGATTAATGACTTAATGTTGTCTGGTATTTTACGAGTAACTGGTTTTGTTCTTTATTTGTTTGTTTTGATTTTTCAGAGACAGAGTTTCTCTGTGTAGCCTTGGCTGGCCTAGACTCACTTTGTAGACCAGGCTGTCCTCAAACTCACAGCAATCCACCTGCCTCTGCCTCTCAGAGGGTTGGGTTACAAGGGCATGCCACCACAACTGGCTGAGCTTGTTTAACTGTAAAATTTTTAATTTTTTTACATGACAGCAAGAAGTCCAGTATTATTTCACACTGTATAGCCAAACAAAACAACTCTGTGGCCTGAATTTGAACTGATGGTTGTGGTTTGATTTCATAACCGTTTGACAAGATGTCCTACCCAGCACTATAAGATTCTCCTATGTACATTCAGTCAGGTGGATATCATGCAAACCCATTATAATTTGAAAATATCACCTGAGGGACCTCACCTCTCAAACTTCCTACCTCACTCTAGCCCATTTACTTTAAACATGCTTACAACCGATACATTAGCAGACAGGTGGCTTATTTTATAAAATGTTGAATAACTCGTGCAATTGTCAGATAGTATACTGGTCAAAACAAGTATTTGAAGCATGGCTTTTTATTGAGTTTTCTCCTCTACATTTCTTTGGCAACATTATGAAGTTAAAACAAAACAAAATCTAAATTAAAGCCACTTCAAATTAGGGCCAGCTATTTCAGGATTTATTCTTTATTCAGATACAATGAGCTCATAGGTTTTTGTGGCTAGTATGAATATAACTCACTTAATTAGCTACTATCTGGAGACTTTTATGCTGATTTTAATATTTTGTTATTTCATTTAATAGTAGACAAAATCTGCACATAGGACTGGTTTGGTATTCCCAGCCTAGAAAAGGAATTACAAAACAAGAGCTTTGTAAAGTGCAGAGAGAAATTACGCATGGAAGTAGTTGTTACTTGATTTCTCCCTTTTATTTTTTCCAAACAAGAATTAGGAAGCAATAATAACAAATACAGTTTTATCTGGTACTAGAAAATGTTAGGGTTTATACTGGTTTCCATATTGGTTTATACTGGTTAGGGTTTATAGTAAGTTTCCATCTGAAATGATCATCAAAACACTCACCACAGTAAATATATCCCTGGAGGCCTGCATTAGGAAAGTTCATTGTCAAGCAGTTGGGTGACAAGATACTTTATATATTTGATGGTATTCTGAGTAGATGGATCCAGATTTATGATTCTGACAATTAAATGAAAAGAGATTTTATTTGGTCTGGTAGTGGTGGTGGTGGTGGTGTGTGTGCTTTTGTTTGTGTAAGTATGAGAGAGAGAGACAGAGACATAGAGTTGAGAAGAGAGAGATGGGTAAAAGGAATAGTCCTTGAAGTGAGAAAAAGTACAAGACCCTCCAATTTTAGTTCCTACTAATGCAATTAATTGGCATCATAATCTTTCATGGGCAATATTCCTTTTCTGAACCGCAGTTTCCTCTTAAAAATACAAAATGGTTGAATTGAAGATGAAAGAGATATTTGGAGTAGTGTAAATAATTTAGATTATTAAGGAGAAAATGTAGCTGGAAAAAGGAAGGAACCCAAGATGCCCACACCTTTTGAACACTAAAAAATAGTTGGGAGAAGCAGGTAGCTAGGGTCCTAGGAATCAACTGTGTAGAGTGGATGGTAAGGAGAAATGGGGAGGGATGGGTTACAGGGAAATGGGAGGATGAATCTGACATTTTGAAAGTCAAAAGACAAGGAAGAGAACTTAGCTGAAAACTGCTGAAGGGCCATTACCAGAGATTTGGAGATGTTAAGAGACTTTGATAAGAATAAATTCAATAAATCAGTGCCATTAAAATTCAGATGAAGCGGGAGCAGTGGCTACACCTGTAATCCCAGCAATTGGGCAAGTAGAGGCAGGGGATCCCTACGGGTTTGAGGCCAGCGTGGTCTACAAAGCGAGCCCAGGATAGCCAGGGATGCACAGAGAAACCCTGTCTTGAAAAACAAAAACAAACGAACAAACAACAACAGCAACAACAATCAGATGAAAGCCAACTAAAGAAAGAATGAAAAAGAAAATAATTTGTGCTTTTATGAAACTATATGTGCATATTCCAAACCTACAAACTCAAATGTCAAAAGTGTCTCTCCGATCGGATCCCAGAAAAATCTAAGGTTCCTAGCCTACCAAGACTGTAAGATTGTTCGGTTACAAAAATGCTTTTAAACAGATATCATTAAATTGGCTGCTCCCAATAAACATTCACCGTGTGAATTTCTTGAGGACAGCCCGCCCAACCATCTCGCTTGGAATCCTTAACCGGGAAGCTCATTTTCATAATTCCAACCGGCTCACTTTGAGAGCGGAACCGAGAGGGGGAGCACTACAGAGGTACCGCCCAGAGGCTCGCAAGGCATTCGTAGTCCTCCGCGGGCCGTTTGTGCTGCTCTCCTATCGTTCCTGTGGGTGGTTATTTCGGGGACGGACTTATTACGGGTGCCCGGCCGGCTCTTGCGGAAGTACATGCGCCATTGGGAGGGACTCAGCGACTGCTCTATGCCCTTGTTGAGCGCCTGCTCCTGGGTCATTGCTGGAGCAGGTGTCGGACTGGGGCCGACACGGGGCTCCCACGTGGCCGTCTCGGCGCTTGTGTGTGGTCTGCGCTGGCGGGATGTGGCGAGTACGTCGGGCGGTCGTGGCCTGGTAAGTGCGGCCTGCGACCCGGCCCCGTTATGTCACGTTCTGTGCCATTTAGACAGCCGGGTTGCTCCATCACTACTTTCTGAATGTGCAGGTGACCGTCAGGCCAGTCCAAGGCTCTTAGAGAATTCTTGCAAATGTTTGAGCAGTCGGAGTGACGGGCGCTGGCCGGTGACCACTTCTCATTCAACTCGAAGGTTTTGGATGCCTTGATTGCTGTTCCCTTTATCCGTGCCCTTGTGTTCTCGCTGTTATCTCTGTCTCTAGTCGCTGCTTTTATTGTTGTTATTCTCCCCTGGCCTGGCTGTGTTCTTATATCTCCGTGAGTTTCATTTAGCTGTCTTCTTCCAGCCTTAGGCCATATATACTTTGCATATGCAGGTACTTGCGCTCTTCTGTATGAAAGGGCTCTCTACCTGTCTGCCTGACCCTCTGGCTGGAGTCGGACGTAGAGCAGTGACGCACGTGATGTTGGACAATGTTTAAGAGACGCCCTCCTCAGAGGAGATCTTGTTCAGTGTTGAGGTACACTTTGATACGACGTGGTGCGTGCGGCGCCACTTTTCTAATAGTGCTGTTGTTGCACTAGCCTGGTTTTAAGGTCGAAAATCATGACATAATTTCATTTATATGAATTGCTGTATGCATTTTAACGATGCTAAATTTGATGTTATATATGTCATTTGTTCTGATAACTCCAAGCTTAACATATTGTTTCAGACATTTGATTATAGGAAATAATATACACCAAGGAAGATTGGGAAATTTTAGTTCTTCTGAGTTAACTTTACCTTTAAACATTGATCTTCAATTTTAGTTAGAACTTTTAAAAGATTTTGTTTTAATTATGTGTATGGGAGAAGGTTGTATTTGCACATGAATACAGGTCCCTTCTCTGGGTAGAGGGGTAGGGTCCCACTAGAGATGGAGTTACAGGCAGTTTTGCTGCCTGAGGTGGATACTTGGGCCTGAACTCAGGTCTTCTGCAAGAATGGCTAGCACTCTTAACCCTTCCATGCATCTCTACATACCCTAGAACTTTATTTTTTTTTTAATGTGTATATCTCTTTTGCCAGCATTTATGTCTGTGTGTTACTTGTGTGTCTGCTGCTCACAGAGGCCAGATGACAGCATTCAGTCCTCTGAGACTAGAGTAACAGACGGTTGGGAGTTGTAGGTTCTGGGAATTCAACCTCAGGCTTCTGAAGAGTAGCCCTTTTTCTTAACCAATAAGCTGTCTCTCCAGCCCTGCCCCAGGAGCTTCTTAAATGGTTGAAATGGTTTATTATACTTATAAGGAATGGAACCCATTTGTTTTGTCAGAGTTAATTAAGAGTCCAAAAGTAGAACTGCCTCTGCCATGATTGAGTTATTTTTAATTTTGTGTGATTTTAATTTAGACATTTTCACAACTTTTAGTATTGAAATAGGCTATTTAAGCCAGCAGTAGTGGTGCATGCCTTTGATCCCAGCACTTGGGAGGAAGAGACAGTTGGATCTCTGTGAGTTCGAGGCCAGCCTGGTCTGCAGAGCAAGTTCCAGGACAGCCAGGGCTAAACAGAAACCTGTCTTGAAAAACCATGACCAGATCAAAACAAAACAAAAAACCAAAAACAAACAAAATGCAACTAAGTCCTACTCTATTAATAAGGTTGAAACAGACTTTTATATACACATAAAAATACTTCTCTTAGACAAGTCAAACGAAAGGCCAATGACCAACATTTTGGGGGTACAATAAGTATTTGTGTAAAATTAATGAAAAAAGTTATTTCAAAATAGTCAGTTCTACATAGGTAAAAGATGTGGTAGATAAACAAGAGCAGATGACTTGGGGTGATGTACTTTGCATCACATTTGACTCTTGTTTTTAAGTTTCTTTGGATAAAGAAGTCTTTTTCCCTCCATAGCCACTTTGTTCTTTCTTGACTCTGTCCTTTGTCTCAGATTTCTTAAGACTTTGTTCAACTGTGGGTGTTCTTTTTCGTCACTTGTCTGGCTTGACCTTTGATTAAAAAAATCTCTTTCTTCAGTTCTGCAGAATTTTTCTTCAACTTTATTTTCTTCTTTCCATTGCATGTATTCTTTTTCTTTCTAAATACTTTTTTTTAAAATGTGAGATTGCTTAGGTAGGTCTAGTATGGTCTTCCTTTCCAAAAATACAACCTCTACTTTTTATCTGCTTAAAAAAAAAAAAAAAAGTAGGCATCTGCCCCAACGTGTTTATATGCATACTATCTTAAAATTTTATCTCTTTGCCTGTATAATAAGTAACCATTAGCATTATATGCCTACTTTAAAAATAAGATTAAATAATATAATACTTCCATTAATGACAAAGAAAGATTAGAAAAAATAAAATGGATTTCTTGAGTAATGCTTAGGTAGCTACACATTAAAAAGCTAAAATTATTAAGCCATGTATAATGCTGTTAAACCTGTACATTTCAACACTCAGGAAACTGAGATGAGGTCATCTAGGAGTTCAAGGCCAGCCTTAGCAACATAGCAAGTACCAGGTCTGAAAGAATTAAAGAGCAAGACCCAGTCACAGAAAACTAAAGAGTTAAGTCATTGAAAGGCAAGTTCTTTATATATATATATATATATATATATATATATATATATATATATATATATATATATATATGTGTGTGTGTGAAGCTAATTAAGACACGGACTCCCAGCCCAGCATGGTGGTGCACACTTTTAATCCCAGCACTTACGAGACAGGCAGATGGATCTCTGTGAGGTCAGCCTGGTCTACACAGTAAGTTCTAGGATATCCAGGACTGTTACACAGGGAGACCCTGTCTCAAACAACAACAACAAAAAAGGACTTCCTTTTTTTCCTCCATACATTGTAAAAGTTATGAGGTCACCTTGGAAAGACATTAAATACATCTGTCCTGAAAGATTAGTTGAAGTTTTCTCCAAGCTACAGTTATCTTAACTGTTGTAAAAGTGGAAATGTTCGTAATATACTAAGTTGTAACCCAAGTCATAAAGCTACATGTTGTAAAGTCTGTTTTATATTACATTCTGTGTATGAGTATACATGATAAAAAGGGAACTCTACTGAAAACAAACAGAAAGTCTCCCAAAACTTACACATGCATCCAGAGGTGCACAGGTATATACATATCCAATACTTTATTCCTTGATCCTAATGGATCATTGCTATGTACCCTATGTGTATATATATATATATATATAGAGAGAGAGAGAGAGAGAGAGAGAGAGCCTCTCACCTTCCCACCTTGATACCATTTCTTTGTATCATAGCTTATGTCTTCTGTATTTTTTCTTTATTTTGCATCCTAGAAAGTGTTCTTAATTTATTTTCTGCGATTGAGGTATATGCAAGTGTAGCTTTACTTTCTGTAAACTGCTCTTTAATATTCACTAAGCTCTTTTCTAAAGCTTAAATCTATAAATGTTGTATTCTCTAATATTTTGGAAAATGCTCTTATTTAAGTTTTCAGTATTTCAGGAATCTTGTCAATACATGTGATATCATGTTAAGAGCCCCTAATTTGCTCTAGGAGTCTGATTGTCTGGTCACATTTAAGCATTAAGGGCCAATGACCAACGCAGATGCTTTGATTGTGCTACTTCTTGGTGAGAGGGATGAATGACTGAGCAAGCTGTGTTTTCTGTTATTGATTACTTCACCTAGCAACTTTCCTTTTAGGGCTTTGATAGAGTAGGTGAGTGATATGAACCTGTTACAAATGCCAATATTGATGCCAGCTGCGTCTAGGAAGCCTTCTCCACCCGTACACATACACTTGGGATCCTTAGGTCTTCTCTGGCAGATTTCATCAGCTTCCAGAGCAACTGCTGTTCTTCTGCTCCTTTTACTCTCTTATCTATATGTCAAGACTACCTTATTGAGGTGATGGAGAGATATTTACTTTTTCAGAGGACCTGCGTTTGATTTCCATCACCCATATCATAGCTCAGTCATCTGTAACTCTGTTTGCAGAAGATCCAATGCTTCTTCTGGCTTCTGTTGGTAACTTGCACACAAGTATCCAGACATGCATGCAAACAAACATCAATACACATAAAATGAATAATAATGATAATTTTTAAACTTAAAAAGATACAGAATTATCTTTAATTTAAAAGCCCTCCCTTGGGTGAGCTTTTATCAGTCTCTTGAACTGGCAGCTCTAGAAGATACCTGTCTACATACAAGGATTTGCTTTGAGTCAGTTCTGCCTTTAGAAGACAATTGAAGAACATGCTACTTCTAAGTACTTACCTGGAATATTCTGTCCCTGTCACTTAAAGTTATTGCTTCCACCATTGTGAAAATAGGAATATTTGGGATTTGGAAAGAAATAAGGGAGAAAATAAATAAAGACATAAATACCCGAGGGCTACATGTGGACTTGGAGTTCATTTAGGTGGGATTAGATTTGGGATTAGCACCTTTCTGAAAAGTAGAACTAACCTCTTGAAGGTTAAAAGGCTATTCACTCAGTCACACACTGGTAAAGAGCAGTACAAATGGATACTGAAGTGACATTAAGCCCTTATTCTGGGCTAGTTTTGCTAAGTTCTTTGCAGGCCCTAAGGTGAGAAGAAGGGTGGCACAATCAAGAAACCGGATCCTAGCAAAACTGTGTGCTGAGCAACTCAGAGGAGGTAGCAGATCCTCCAGAATGTCACCACAGCTCCATTTCCGGTTCTCCCTCTGTTTGCACATTAGCTGCCATCTACATTTGTCCAGCATCATCTCTCGTGGAAAGACCTCAGGCTTTTCTATAGATGGAACCTAGTTTCAGCCTCTCTTTTACTGTCAGGCAAAACATCCTTTTTTTAAACAGATAGGTTTATGAAAGAAGATCTTCATCCTCTTGAGTTTTCCCATGTTGGGTTTTTGAAAGCACGTAGCATAGTGTCTGTGACATAGCTGGAAACAAGAGCTGCAGCCTGTGGTGCCTTTTCGGTGAGAAGGTCTTAACTCATGTAACTAGAGGAACACTCAACTGTTTTCCTCTAGTTACATGAGCTAAGACCTTCTCACCGGTGGACCCCACCAATAGGATTGAATCAGATGTGCATTGAGTAAGATCAGCCATGTAGGCTTCCTATCAGAAAGCTGCCATCCATGTAGGAAGGAAGGGGGGAACAACTCAGACCCTTCACATGTACAATGAGATTCTTGTCTCTTGAGGCCTATTCTGCTATTTATATTTTTCTAAGGACCCAGGTTCTTGAAGGTAGGATTAACTTAGTTTCCATCTCTGGACTAACATAGGATTGGAAGGCAAAACAAGTCACTGTTCTTGACTGTTAGAATTGTTGTCTTTTAAAGTAGAACTTTGCATGTATTTTTGTTACTGGCTTTTACAGTGTACAACTTTTGCTAAAACAAGTAACCACCTCTTTTCTCTTTGGTTTCAGTTCCTTGGACCAATATCACAACCCACATATAGTAAATTAACATGTAGAGTCTGGAGTCCTCATGCCTGCACTCATATTCCATCATTATTCTTTTGTTTGTGTCCATATTCCATCGTTATTCCTTTGTTAGTGTCTTCTGCGGCAAGTTGTGTTTATATCTTTGTGCCACATTTTCCCTCATCTGTAGAATGGAGCTAGTGTCATTATTTTTGTGGTAGCATTTTCAGCAAGATTGAATGAGCTGGCACACAGGAAATATAAACTCTTGTATAATGGGACATGGTTTGTAAGTATGGGTGCGTGATCTTTTCTGTTAGTTCCAAAGCATTGTTATCTTCTCTGATGTTTCTCCCATCCTTGTTTGTTTGTTTGTTTGTTTGTTTGTTTTTCAGTGAAGTCTGCCAATCCTTAGTGAAACACAGCTCTAGGATACAAAGAAACTTACCGCTCCAAAAACTACACCTGGTTTCACGAAGTATTTACCGTTCACATCATCCCATCTTGAAGCTTCAAAGACCACAATCAAGGACATCATTTCAGCAGTTCTCTTCTCTAACTAACCTTTCTTTACATAAACTGAAACTTTCTCCAATTAAATATGGCTACCAGCCCCATAGGAACTTTTGGCCAGCAAGGATAGCTGCCAGGCTCCTGAAACTTCGATATATCATACTGGGATCTGCTGTTGGGGGTGGCTATACAGCCAAAAAAGTGAGTTTGCTTTCTTACTATAACTTTTTTTTAAATTATTATTATTAGTTACATTTTATTACTCTGTATCCCAGCTATATCCTGCTCCCTCATTCCCTCCCAATCCCATCCTCCCTTCCTCATCTCCTTCCTGCCCCTTTCGAAGTCCACTGATAGGGGAGAGGTCCTCCTCCCCTTTCATTTGACCCTGTTTAATCAGGTATCTTCAGGACTGGCTGCATAGTTCTAATTGTTCCAAAATATCATAAATTTTTACAGCGTAGTAGAAAGAAATTGTCTTTTTTTTTGAGTCATTCACTGTATATATTTACTGTGCTCTATGTTGTTTAGTGGTGCCATGTAAATATTTACTATAATTATAAATGCCCTGGAAGATGGAGTGTGGTCTGGGAGGAAGAACACTTGAGTTTGGTTCTAAGCACTGCCATTTAGCAGCACAGGAGACAAAGTCAGGTGGCATGTTCACAGGGCCACTCTGGACAGCCCTGGAACCAGAAGCAAAGTGACTTCTCTCCCAATCTGTCTTCCTTTTGCTTCATGTTTGCTCATGCCAACATGAGCCCTGTTTGAAATAGGAATGTTTTGAGTTTTTACATTTTCCACATTTGATACAAGAGTATTTATTTTCATTCTACTTAGTTACCTACTGATTTGTTTTTAAAAGACCTGGACTTACATAATTTCATTCCTTAAAGGTTCTGTACAGGATACATTTTCTTTGTTGATTGTTTTAACCAATGTGCTTTCTCTTTATATTGGTGTAGGGCATTTGGGTTATCTGATTAACATATGTTCTTGTCTTTTAGACCTTCAATGAATGGAAAGATATGATACCAGACCTTAGTGACTATAAGTGGATTGTGCCTGACTTTATATGGGAAATTGATGAGTATATTGATTTGGGTTTGTATCTTCAACATTCGAAACAGCTTTTGGATTGGGAGGGGATGGCAATAGGAATAGTTGCATTTGTACTTGTAACTTTTGAGCCTAACATGTAATAGTTCTGTTTTAGTAATGAAAGTAATAATCTGTAAAAGAAAATTTAATGTTTCTTACATTTATATGTGTGTGGGTGCGCTAGTGTGCACACACACATGCAGATGCCTATATGCATGCAGAGGCATAAGCGTAGAGGTCAAAAGACATTTTGAGGGCATTTTTTGTAATTAAAAGGGATCCTATGGGTACCTTGGGTTGATAGGCCTGGTGATAAGCATTTTTGCCCATTGAGCCATCTTGCCAACCCAGAAGAAAAAAAATGTAAGAATAAATATCCAATAGTCAATTTAACATGGCTGCCACCACTCTTTAGGAATATTTTCTTCTGGTTTTACTTATTAGTTGAATGTGGCTAACATTAATTTCTTATTTAAAAGTTATATAGTCATAGGGATATGTTCCTTGGTTTTGTGTTTTGCTACTAATCACATCCTATCTGCATTTCCTTGCTGCTAGCAACCTTACCAAATACTGTTTTCCACATTATGCAACATTGCCTGCATCATACATACTAGGACCCTATGGCTACCTTGGTCATTTCTACTTTCTGCAGCCAAGTTCCTTAGAAGTCTGTTAGTGTACAAAGTAACTTTACCCCTTAAAATGTTGCCCCTGCCTTTAACAAGTAGGCGAGGACAAGGTACGTTCAATAGCTGATTGCAAGTAACTCATGATGAAATTAAAAAAAAAAAATTCAGTCCCTTTTTAAGACATATGGAGGTGGGTTTAATCTGCATAACTGCTTCATCATAGTACTTCTTAAATATAACCATGTTAACAAAGGTATTTTTAGGAAACTGGACAGTTTCATTTAAAAAAAAATACATGTCAGTACTGTGCAACATAATGTATTTACCAGTATCTCGGTGTAGTGACTGGGAGTCTGGATTCTAAAGCAAGGCTGCCTGTCTTGAACCCTGGCTCCCTCACTTTGCTGTATGCTCTAGTTTGCATCTCTAAGTGGAGTTGACAGCAGGAAGTATTTTGTAGGGCTAGCTTGAGGTTTAAGCAAGTTGACTCATTTATAGCCTTCATATTTTTGCTGTATCCTGCTTTGAGACTGTTCTTTATACTTGCTTTTGGTCCCCTGTAGAGAAAGTTAGAAAAGCCCTTCCGACTTCAGAAGACCTTGCCAATTTAGCTCCTGACCTGGACAAGATCGCTGAAAGCCTCAGCTTGTTGAAGGACTTCTTCACTGCAGGTAAGTGGGAGTTTCTCATTTAACTTCAAGATTTAGGATCTCAGAGGAAAAAATGCATATATGGTCTTATTTGTTCCATCTTCTAATTTAAAAGAAACACAAATACAAGATAAAGCTTACACAGTGCTTTTAATCTTTAGCCTAATCAAATGAAAATTTGTAAGAAAGTGTATGCTTAGCTTTTTGTTGGTGAATAAGAAAGTATTATTTTTTGACATGTAGATGAGACTACCTATGCATTTGCTTTTCATAACTGCTTCAAGCCAATTTTGTTACTTTAAAACAAAACTTAATTATTTCAGGCCATATGAAGTACAATTTTATAAGATTTATTCTGGCATATTTGCCCAGTTATTACCCTAATATAAGTCTGAGATCTCAGACATCCTTGCTTATTATTATTAAATTTTCATTTCCCCTTTTGCTGATTTTCCACAGGTCCCAAATTGGTTAGTGAACTCATAGAAGCTTCTGGCCCACTTCTCTTGTTAGGTGTGTAACCAGACATTTTTGCTGACCTTAACATGCCTTTTAAATGCTTCTAATAAACTAGTTGCAAATAAAATTGCAGACCAAATTTATAATCCTGCTTATATATGCTGATCTTTAAACCCAGAACTATATTAGGCAAACTTATATCCTTTTGGTGGAAATAATAAAAAAATTATATTGATGACAAAATTAAAATTGCTAAATACATGACTTAAAGTTATCAAAAGATAATTTGCTTACCAAAAGAGATTGTTGAAATGAAAAGTAATTTTAGCTTGTCTCATCTGCCCTGTCATAGTGACCTTTAACTTTTCTTTGTACTCTACACGTCTGATGGCAGTGGTACTTGGCCAAACTGTAGGAACTCCCTCTTAAAACAATCTTTGTCAAAGATTGTCTCATTTTATCATAATCTTCATCTATATTTTTCAAATGGATTAATTGTATTTTTTGAAGCTACTATAGTTTCTTTTGAGCTATGATCTCACTGTTCAGCGCAGCCTCCGTCTCCAGAGTGTAAGTGCTGGAATGGCAGGCATGCACCTGCCTATCTGGGGTTTGTTCTGATTTGGTTTTCATTTTGGTGCATGCCTGCCTATCTGGGGTTTGTTTTGATTTGGTTTTCATTTTGCAATGCTGGTAATCCAATACAGACGAGGCAGGCAGTCTGCCAGTGGGCTGTATCCTGTCTCCCCACAGCCACTTACTTTTCAATTGCTTTAATGTCATTTGGAAATTAATGTGGGCTGTAGACATCAGTAGAGAATTTAAAGAACTGTGTGTTTATCTTTAAGGTTCACCTGGAGAAACAGCATTTAGAGCAAAAGATCATGGATCAGAAAGTGACAAGCATTATAAGAAGGTAAATATAAAACAGAACTCGTCGTAATGGGAGTCCTGAAAATTAACTGTTCCTTTTGTTTTTGAAATGCTTGAAAATGCTAATACATTCCTAGAAAATATAAAAATGTATACTTACTAATTGAAAACTGCGGGTGTTAATGAGGCAGTTTTGGAGTAGAATCAAAGACACCCATCCCCTCGGTTATGCTCTGTGAAATAATCATTCAAGGGTTTGTTACAAAATATATGTGAGAAATGCTGGTATAGATAGTTTAAGCAGTCTTCTCTTTCTTGAGACTTCACAGACCAATATATATTCATATGTGTTCACAGATCTTCAAGAGGGTACAATGTTCAGAGCATACCAGATTTATGCACAGAACCTACTCTCTTTTCTGGAGACTTACGTTGGCTTAGCGGGAAAGATATGAGAGAGTAGAAAGTGAGTTATTAGCAAATAAGTCAATTCTTACATATTAAGAACCAATAAGGTTGTATATGGATCAGGCCATTGAGAGGTGCATCAACTTTAACACCTTCTCTAACAAATCCATGGGAGCACTATGGCGCAGTTGCATATGAAACCTGGAGAGCCGCTGAGCTACTCTGCATTTCTAGTCATATGCCTTTGTCATCTTTTTAAACTGGAAAATGAAATAATTTAAAGTTTTGTAATACTAATGCCTAGATAAATAAATTTATGAATAAAATATTCTATAAACATTTTAAGTTAAATGTGGAACATAGAGTTTATACTGAGTTTTAAAGCATCATGGGAAAGAAACTTATGATTATTGAGGAACAGAAAAATAATTTCTATATTTCCATTTCTTTCCCTTTCTTTCAATTTGAACCTTTTTTTTATGCTATCCCAATTTTTAAATATATTTCCAAGATTTTTTTCCTTTCACCTTTTAGGTAAAACATACTTCAGAGTATATATTTACTTTCATTTTGACCTATTTTTAATATATATGCATATATAACTTTAACTAAGGAATAGTCTTGATTGTACAGTGAGAGGTAGGGCTAGAAAGTAACTTGACAAATGTGGCTTATTTTGAGCCAGGGAAAGCCTTGGCCATGAAAGCCAATGAACCCAATGTGAAGAAATGAATTAATCTGAAGAGAAGGGCCCTTGCAGCAGGTCTGTGGTCTGATAGAGTAGATCCCGAGTGACAGGTAGATATGCCAGTGTCTGCTTTCTCACTAATATGTCACGTGATCACTGTGGTAAATGAGGAAGTGATTTCAGACTTGACTCAGGTAAGTCCCTTAAAACTCTGTCAACTCTGACTGAGTGACCTATAATTGACCTCTGCAATTATAGATGAAGCAAGAGAATGTATTGTTAGGAATTCAATTATTTTTGTAGATTTGATTTTATTCAATTGACATAAAAATAAATGTGCTGCTTTATTTTTTTTTAATGTACCCCTTTGCTTGTTTGCTTATAAATGCTCCTTATAGGCTCTTCCTTTAAACTTTTTCTTAATTTATGGTAATTACTTTTCCCTATTAAAACTTACTAGCTGGGGATAGGGTAGAGATATGACTCAGCCATTCAGAGCACATTCTGGTCTTCTAGTGGACCCATATCAGGTGGCTTGCAAACACTGTAACTATAGAGCCAAAGAATCTGCCACTCTAGTCTGGAATCTCTCATATGTATATTTCCACATGCAGACACACATATAATTTTAAAATATTTATTAAATTGCTTAAGTTATCAATTATTTTCTAGTTATTCATTGTAAATATTAAATCTAGAATTGCACCTATGCTGCTTTTATTACAGGTTAAGTCAAATTATAGAAAATGCTAATATAATGGAAGCATGTTCAGCTGCAGCAAATAGTTTTCAGTTCTGTTAATGCACAGTGTTGATTCTAAGGTTTGAGTCTAGTCTGTCATACTTGAGGGTAATAAGCCCTGTAGACAAGATACAGATAAGTTGTTGTAATCTAATGAATCTTGCCTACCAAGTGATGTTTGCAAGGAGAGACTTGAGTCCCATGGTAGCCTTTTTGAGATCATTCAGACATTAGTTTTCATTCATGGTGTGTGTGTGTGTGTGTGTGTTTGTGTTTTGGGGGGTGTTTCCCTGTGTGCCACATGTACCCCTAGTGCCCACAGAGGTCAAAAAAGGGTGTTAGACCCGCAGTACTGGAGTTAAGAGTCACTTGTGAACTTCTACATGGTGCTGGGAATCCCAAGGATCCTTTATCCTTTAGAATCACAGCCTTAACCACTCAGCCATCTCTCCAACCTCCTCAGATACCAATTCTAAAGACTTCAGTGATCATTAGGAGTACTGGTATGACATCCAGAGTTTCTCTGGTTACTATTCAATTGGTTTAGTCTTAGTTCTTAAGATAAACTCATTAAAATCATATTCTGATCAACAACAATACCAGCCTGAATGTGCCTGATTTCCCCAAGTTGTATTCAGGGTTTGAAACAGTCATGCTTAAATTTAATAGTTGTCAGTTTCATGGTTGTGGTTTCTGGCACAACTTCTCTACTAGAAATAAAACATGAAATGCAAATTGATTTTTAATAATAATAATTTGAATATATCTCTATATCTATGACTGAAATAAAGATCTGTCTCTGCAAGAGGAGAACACATCCAGAAAAGTCTTGACAGTAGAGGAGTAGTTAGGACCACTCAAACCCAACTGAAAGTAAAGGGAATTGAGGGAACACGGGTGTCAGAAAGTATGACCTGAGTCAGACTGAGCAACATGATGAGCTGGTGACTTGTGCTTCCTCTCTTGAGCTCACGAGAGTGTGTGTGAATGGGAATTACAGTCGAGATCTTTAGAAAGCATGGAAGTCGTATGACACTGCAGTCTGAGTAATCATCCTTTCTTTGCTTCTACCTAAACGTACATCTGATAGGTTGTGGACACTATTTTTACTGTGTTGATCAAAAGTTCTGATATGCATCTTCCGTAACAAATATTGAAAAAGTAGCCAATTCACTTTTAGATTGCACTACTTTATTGAGGCATGGTCCACATATAGTAATACTACCTTATAATAAATGTTTATAGTAATTAAAACATTAAAATTTGGGGAAAAGTTTAAAATTTTTATTCACTGGTGAAAATATTTGTGTGAACTTTGTAAAAATTCTTGATATCTGGAAAACTTAAAACCTCCAGAAGCTGCCAAATTATGAACTGTTTTATTGAGTGAGTGGATCCAATATTTGTAACCCACCACCATCAAGTAACCACAGCTTTGAGGAATACTCATGTCCTGCACAGCTAACAGCTGCGAGTATATTCTTAGCAAGAATCACAGCACGGGTATACTTTGTAGATCAGAAGAAATTGAGTGATTAGAAGAAAAGTAGGAAAATGCCCATTAAGAGAATGAATGACTAAGCAGTCAGCCTTACTGCATTGCCTAATAAGCATGCTGCATGTTTATGTTATTCAAGAAATACTATGAACATATGTCAATAAATTATACTGTTGTAGGTAGACACTTGGAAACAAAAAGACCTAATGGAAATTATAATATTGATAATTACTGATGCCCATTTTGTTTAACTCTTAAAACTATTTGTAGAAAATATCCACGTAGTAAAATATATAGTGTGCTATTTTTGATTGGGGAAAATTTAATTTAATCCAGAGTGGGAAGACACTTCATTTTGACAACCAGTAATAAATTTTGTATTCATAAAGGTCTTGAACATTTACATATAAGCTAACCAGTTGGTTTTAGCTAAACAAATAACAGAGTTATTCAAAGTTTGGAAAGTAGAGCTTAGGAATATTGCATGAAGTTTTTTTAACTAAACCAAAACGAAGTTTGGCAAATGTTATCTTGTAGGGCCTACTATTAAATGTTTTCCTCAGGTTTGCAGACCATAATGTCTCTATAAGCTACTCAGCCTGCCCACTGTAGATTGCCAACTCTTTTTTCTGCAGTAATCTAGACACACCTGCCATTTGAAATGTAGGTTGATAAAGATGGATCAAAGGGACTTTAAACACAGCAGTGCAGTATGACCGGGTGGTAGACTTTGGAATCACAGGTTATTTTTCCTGTTTTCTAAACTGTGACCTTCAACAACTTGTTTAGCTTCTCTGAGTTCCTCAATTCTCTGTTGGAAAAGGAGGCCCCTTGAAAGGTTGTGAGAAGTCCTAAATAAATGTAAAGCTGTTAAGAGTTAAGGGGTGAATAACAACAATGGTCATCATTTTCTGTGAGTTATTATGTGTTAATGGTGTGTTAACATTTGATTAATTTCTTCTCTTTGCTGTGTTATAAAGTCTTTTGGAGATTGTGAAAAATGGGAAATGGTTTGTAGGGTTGACCATGTATCTTATAAAGAGTTTTTAAAATTATCTTTAACTAGAAACTGCAGGTGAGTGATAAGTTAAAAAAAAATCAGCTGTTTTGACTCACTCAAGCAACAACAATGGCCAAATCCTGCTCTCCCTGGGCAGTAACACATCTCAGATACATCAGGGCTTATTTAAGGTGCTGTGTATTAAAATGAACAGACTGGTGCATATCTATGGAACCAGCCACTCAGGAGGCTGAGATAGGAGGCTTGCTGGAATCCGAGGCCTTTGAGACACATCTGGGTAACATAGCAAGTGATGTAATTGTCGTATCCTGTTCAAGCTTTATAATAGAAATGCCATAAGCATGTGTACTATAAACAACAGAAATGTGTTCCTCACAGTTCTGGAGCAGGGACACAAGATTAAGGAGCTGGTGGGTGTGATATCTGCTGAGCACTGTCTACATGGCAGAAGGGGCTAGGCAGCTCCTGAGGTCTCTTCTACAAGAGCACTTACCTGGAGGCCTTAAGACCTCATCACCATGCAGAAGCCTCCATTCTCTTACTACCGCCTTGAGGGCTCGGTTTCACTATGAATTTGACAGAGCTTGAATTAAAATCTTTCCACCAAAATTGTTAAATTTTAAACTAGCATATTCAGTTGTTTTTCAGAACTCTAGTTATAACTAATTTTCTTGATTTGATACTGTCATGTTTTTTTACAACTATAAGTGTTATACCTGAAACATAAGACAAAATTATAGTGTCAAATTAACAATGAACAGAATATTTATTGTTAAAGAGCATACCTTCTGAACTGGGCATGATGCATGCCTTTAATCCCAGCACTTGGAAGGCAGAGGCGGACCTCTGTGAGTTTGAGGCCAGCTATGTCTACATACCCACCTCCAGGCCAGCCAGAATTACATGTTATGAGACCTGTCTCAAAAGGGCGGGGGGGGTGAGTCTTTCTTTTTAATAAATTATAGAAGTTACCTTCTATAATTGTTAATCATAGCATTGTGTGTAATAATTACTGTATTTTATATAAAATATTTTTGAAATGCTTATTTCTTGAGAGAAAAAAAGTTTAAGCTCAGGAGAGTGTTCACTGGCAAAGGTGTATTTTGTACATCTGAGGCCATGTGTGATTCATCTGTCTTTTTGCTGTCTACATGTTCAGAGACTGTACAGCTTATTATTCGGTGCTCAAAGTTGGGAAAGGGTGATCTTAAGATGCATAGCATAGTATCAGTAGTTTTTTTCTGTGTCTAATTCTTGTTTTCTCCTACTTTTTTTTTTTTAGGAGGTAACAGTTAATTTCACCTATCTTCACATAACAGTGCTTCAGTAGCAGACTTGGAAGGAAAGTGAGGTGTCACTAGAAAGAGAGTATTTTCTGGTAGTCTAATGAACATTGTATTAACTCTACAGTTGTGTTTAGATGTAAACAGTGATTCAGAGCGGGGAAGTTAAGCTAAGTCAAAATTACTTGGAATTTTATAAGCTAAAGTATCAGTAGTATGTAAATATTAGCAGATACTCTACTAGGTGTGTCCAACCTTTTGTCACTGTGACATTAATCTACAAAGTTCACACTTGCAAACTGCACAATTGACTTAACACACAAAAAAAGTCAAATGTGCCTTGGAGTGGACACACCTGCAGGCTCTCTTAGGAAGCCTTCTTTAAGGCAGTTGTTCATGTGGTCTAAATACTTGGGTGGTTGAAATACGTGATGATTAAGATAAATGAGCAAGTGGATAACACTGTTAAATTACATTTTGTTGTTTAATGTATGGAATGACAAAAATTCATTATGGGATAATGAAGATAGCAGTGACTTTGGTAAATTTGTCAATGGCCATAGAATCGCACACACACACATATACATCTTGAAAGATAGCATCAGGTTTTATGAGTACATTTTGTACTATTGAATCAAGAAACAAATGTTGAAATTTACTTGCCAGCTATGTTCAGTCTTTGATTTGCTGTAAGTCAGTCAGTTTTATTCATTGTCTGATAATAACAGTAATCAAATCTAAGAATGAAACAAAATTCCCAAATTTTATAGCAGCCTTTGTATAATTTAAAATGTTTTACTGTAATGTTTTCTCCACCCCATATTATTGTGGGGAACTCTTTTATGGTTACCTAAGTTCATAGGTTATGTAAGGTAAATTAAGTAAGTTTCTGGGTAAACCCACAAACTAAAATTTGAATGTACTGTTAACCAGCATTTTTATCTTAAGAGAAATTTCTGACAATACAAAATAGTATTTTTGACAATTATTTTTTTAAACATCTGAAGCTCATTAAAACCCAGATTTAGGTTATTTTAATAATTACTTGCCTTCTTGTCTTTAGTTTTATGACTTGATAAGTCTGAACCCATTGTTTTCTAACACACTGCACTGTTCAAATTGGCTGTTCACTGGAACTTCCATTTTAGTTCTTCTGAAACCATCAGTCTGGTATAACTGTTGATTCGCAGTGTCTTTTTCTCCATTTGTCTCAAGGTTGGCCATTTCATAGGTCAGCAATTTACAACATAGAGGCGCCCCCTTACCTCAGTAGGCAGCACCTGCCACTCTCTGAAGTACTGCATGCGTTTAGCATTGTGGCTCATGTGAACACAGTGTAATCACAGTGTACCAGCCTAACCTTTAGTGATTAAGTAAAATCAGTGTTAGAGATTTTAAAAGGTAACAAGGTCCAAACTGGCTTTTACTTTTTAGTTTTCATAATAACTGTAATGTCCCTTTATCTTAATTATGTTTTTTTTTAATTGGTATGTTTTCAGTTACTTTCTCAGAGGCCATTTCTATTTTATTGTCAAAGCAGCTCATCAAAAGTGAAAATGCCGTCAATTGGTTATGTCATGTTTCAAGTCAATGCCAACCATTAGTGCACATTGGCAATTTTATAAAGGGTTACAAGAAAACCAGGGACCTCATGTGCAGTCTTTCTTGAGCATGCCCATGAGTCTAGTTTTACTCTGTTGACATTGTCTGTCTGGCTGTTTAGTCACTTTCACTTTTAAAACCACATATAAGTTTTCTGAGATACCCAGTTTTACTGAGGGGAAAATGGAAATTCAGTGCAGCGTCCTGTGGGACGGCACTAGAGGTACCTGTGTTTCCATTTTTGTTTTAAGCTATCCATTCCTCCCTGTCTTGCATCTGCTTTTCTGTTGTGCCCTTTGGTTTAACGTTGTTCTCCCTCCCCAATTCCCTCTTCTCCTCATTGTAAACTCACGGCAGGGTCTGCTTGGTGAGCTCATTCTCTTACAGCAGCAAATTCAAGAGCACGAAGAGGAAGCACGCAGAGCCGCTGGCCAGTATAGCCCGAGCTATGCCCAACAGAAGTGCAAGGTGATGGGTGGTTTAAGGGGCTACTGATGCATCACACTAATCAGCCATTTCTGCCAACATCATGTCACCCTAATCTGTTGATGGACTCCAGTCATGGAAGATTATTTTTAAAAAGTAAATTAAAAAGATACATCATTACCCCTAAAGTGGGTATTGTAGACACAGCTCAAAATATAAGCTCAAGTATAGGAATTTAGGTTATCTGTGAAAGTCCATGGATTTGTATTTAGAGTGAAACTGTGAACTGTGTTCATGTGGTCCAGTTTAGTCATTTAATTAATTGGGTACTGAAGCTACATGAAGTTCTTAAAGATGTGCTTTTAACCATTAGCTCAAAGCCCTGCAGGGTCAGTCCCTGCATCCTGAACAGACTTTAATCACAGTGAAACGAGGGTCTTGAGCTAATTGTCTCATATCTCTTAGAGAATTTTTTAGTTTAAGATCAGAGAAAATTTAAAACTATGTACAAACCTTATTCAGGAAAAAGATTCAGTCATCAAGTCAGCTTCTTGTTTGCTCTTACATCTGAATCCAGGAATATTACAGATACAGGTTTAGTACAGTGCCTGTGCTGGCTAACCTTGGTGGTGGCTAATGCTTGAGAGTGCTCATTATAATTCCATGTTTGCTTAATGTCACTTCCTGGCTTTCTCAATTCCATGGCTGTGAAACCAAAATAAGTAGAAAAAGAAAACAAGTTATTTCATCTTTGTGGTTAAAGTAGATTCTTGACTTGAGGAAGGATTTAAACATTATCCAATTACATATGCTATGAGTATATCATTAAATATCTAGGAAGTTAGATGCCTTTACTGAGGCATGCATACCCTAGCTTTGTTACATCAAGCAGTGGGAGGAGTTTGTGTGTTCTGGAAAGTTACTAGAAGTATGAATATTGGAGCCAATTACAGTTTACCCATTTTTCATACTGGTAAAACTGAGACGAAGCCCATCTGTCTGCCACTATAAGATCTAAGATACAGTTGAAGATTATACCAATGTGCTTCTAATTCTGCCCATTCTAGAGATATAAGTAATAAATACTGGTTGATTTTCTGAGATACTGAACATGAATGTTCAGTTTAGGCCTGCTTTACAAGTCTATCTTCAGACTTAAGGATGTCATTCCTGTTCTATTTACTTGGTTTTTTTTGTTTGTTTGTTTGTTTTTGGTTTTTGTTTTGTTTTGTTTTGTTTTTCTTAACCCTCTTGTTACTCCTTTTGGCAGTCTGTGAAATATGACAGAACTGTGCCTGTGTCTGGTTCATTTGTAAAGGAATACTTAGTGAGACACCAACCAGGGCTTGTTCCTGCCTATTGTGTAGTTGCCTTGTGTGAAAGTTAATGGGACTTTGAAAATAATTTATGCTATCCCATAATGACCCCATCATCCTTACTGTCCTGAAAGACCAGTTCCTCACTGTATCTTCCTCTTCTCCCTAAAGTTAGGGCAGAGATGACGTCAGCTCTTCACCATCACAGTCAAAATCTGTATTCCTCAGATTCTTGTCATTCCTTTTTTTTTTTTAATCATTCTTATCAGCCATTTGAGGTTTATATAAACCACAGGCACTTTTAAGTCTTTAAAATAATTACTTCTCTGTTCTTGAAAATGTAGCTAGGTCTTCATTTCTTAATATTTTGTTAGAATAAATAAAATTTTTGCTGTATTTTCTAAGCAAAAGAGATAACCAGAGGCACAAGGTGTTGGTAGTTTTTCTCCTGTGGATATGTACATATATAATTTCCCAGGGAGCCTCAGATACATAGTTCAGTATTTCGGAGCAGCCATGGTGACTTACTAGAAGGAATTAAGTTCTAAAATCAGTGTTGTTCTCGTGAGGAGTTAAGGTTTTCTCTTTGACATCTTTGACATGAGCTCATTTGTGTGGAAGATCCTAGCCTTTCTCCATCAGGTTCAAAGCCTTGGAATTTTGGAAACGCCCTGGTTCAGTATCACTGATTTCAATCCTATCAGGGTGATTTTAATTTCATAATAAGCCTAAATATATTACACAGTAGACCATGAGTTTCATGTTGTAAGCAGCTAAGCTTTACCAGTAAGCCCTTGGAAGAAAACATGCCTAAGTTGTCTAAAGAGGTAGCCAGAGAGCATAGGCCTCACAAGCATGAGGACCTGAGTTGGCTCTCCAGAACCCATATAAAAATGTTAGGTATGGTGATGTACTCTTTGTTTCCAATGCTGGGAAGGCAGAGGTGGGCTCCCTGGGTCACTGGGCAGCCAGCCTCATCTAGTTGGAGAGCTCTGGAGCAGTGAGAGACCATGTCCCCAAGGAAGTGTGAGTGTCCCTGAGGGTGACATCAAGCTACCGTTCTGGCCTCCACATGCATGCATACATGTGCACACACACGAGTATACACACACGCATACACATGAGTACATGCACACTTTTCTAAAGTACAATAAATGTCAGATCAGAAATAGCTCGTGGTAGTCTCTAAGAAAACATGTAAAAGTTAGCTTTTTACCAATCTTTAATACTTGGTTTTATAAACAAAGTTTTCATCATAGGTTTTAGAAAAAAAGGGAAAGGGAGATCTCAGTCATTACTCTGATACCTGCCTTAAAACATTAATTTTGATCCTTATTAAGTGAAGTGGCTAGGAAGTATGCCTTTTTTACTATTCTGATTAACTGTTTTGACTGCTTCTGTAGTCTTTTTTTTTTTTTTAACCCATCTACTAAGTTAACCTTTATAGCCCTTGGCTTATATTAACATTTTAACTTTTTAATTTAGTTATATTAGTTTCCTAATTATTGTTCCACAGCTGAGTAGTGTTGAATATTTCATAGTAATTCAGGATACGTTGCAGGAAGTCACTCAGTTTATATTTAAAACTAAAACCAAAACAAGGCTCATTATGGTGGTGACCACCTTAAAGCCCAGCACTTGTGAGGCAGAAGCAGCTCAGTCTGTGAGTTGAAGGCCAGCCTAGTTCACATAGTGAGACCCTGTCTCAAAAAGAAAAGAGTAAAGGAAAAATAGTTCAAAGTAGTAGTGTTTGTATAGCTTATGGTAAATTGGCTCTAGCTGAATGAATATTTAGTGGAAGAGAGTAAATCACAGTACTTTTGAAATGAACCAGGAATGTAATGTGCATCACAAATATTTTTATTCATCCTATAACAGAATGATGGCATGCCCTGTGATCTTAATATGGAGTGGTCTTTGGGGTTTTGTTCTTTGGGTTGTGGGCTCTTCGACTTGCCTGGCTCCTCACATTTTAAGAGACTTAATAATTCTTGTCCAATCTACCTTAGCACACGTAATCAAAATGAAAAAAATAAATTATATCTGCAAGTCTCTTCTTACCACTCAACGCTAAAAACAAAAGTTGTATTATAAAATCTCATTACAAAATAATTTTAGGAGGTTTTCAAACATAGACATTTAAGGAGAAAAAGGTACTTATCGTTTCTAACAAGTATTATTATCATCTGCGAAACCTAAATTATTCAGAACTAGGAGTTAAATAACATTTTGTAACATGGACAAGATTTATTAATTTCTACCTCAATAAAAAAATATATTTAAAATCTGAGGAAGTCAGTTCTGTGTCCAGTCAAGAAGTCAGTGCACATTTGTGTGAATTTGTCGTACATGACATTTTTTTTTGTATTTCTGTTTATAATTGTATTGTGACTACTTTAAACTCTATTATACAATGAAATTTGGAAGCTTTTAAATTTGTTTGTCTTGGAACTATTGATGACAGTTTAAAGTAGTATACACAATATCTGTGAATTTT
The DNA here is from genome assembly GCF_907164565.1 of Psammomys obesus. Taxonomy (NCBI): domain Eukaryota; kingdom Metazoa; phylum Chordata; class Mammalia; order Rodentia; family Muridae; genus Psammomys; species Psammomys obesus. The sequence continues at coordinate 9,291,053 of NW_026596064.1, forward strand.
CTCTTTTATGTTCAAATCAGCTTAGTTGCTTAACTTGGTTTCATTTCTAAGATATGTCTGCTCTGTTGAGAGTTAGCCAATGTTGCATTGGAATTGGATGTAAAAACAAGCCTCCGCTCCACTTAACTCTTTGGAGATAGCAGTTGTTTTCTGTGTCTGTTATGCATAGCTCTAGGATAGTGAGGAAGTTGGAATTTGTTCTTTAGAAGATACGCTATAACCAATGAGCTTTCTCACTAGCTGTATACAGTGCCATGTATGTAGTTTCCCCACACCCTGTCTGGAGACCTGCAGTGCTCCAGGCATTAGGCTTCTGTGCCTTAGTACAAAACATCCTCCTGGAAGAGTAAACCCAGATGTTCATCTCCGCTGTTTCTAACAAGTCTTTTATAACAAATGCCCAAAATAGTAATAGGACAATGACTCCTTGATAGATTTTGATGAACTATTGATGAGTATGAGTTTTTATTATCTTAAATATTCACTTGATTTAAATTTTATTTTAAATATACATACACTCTTAGTGCTGCTTTAAAACTTTAGCATATTCTACGTTTATGCATATTCTAAACTTACTAAAATTAATGTATTTTACATATTTAGGTGTCAGACAAAGAAAAGATTGACCAACTTCAAGAAGAACTTCTGCATACTCAGGTAACTCTAGTCAGTAAGAGACCCAACGCCTCTTTTTCTGTGAGCCACTAGGGCCTGACACATGGTGGGAGTCACACATGACAGGCAAGCATACTGACACTGAGCAGCATCCTCAGCCCCAGGGACTTCTTTTGGGGGGCTGTGGACAGTGGGTTCTTTCTCCAGCAAAGCAAAAGTTGAAATACTTAGTGACAGACCCTTATCTCTAACAGTAATTTCTATATCTACAAAAGCTAATTGAGAAATAGGGAATAAAGAAGAAATCAAATGAATACCAGGTTAACTCATTTAAGTGCAGATTCCTATTTTGAGTGATTCTTGTTCACATTTTAAAAATAAACTATTGTACTATTGTGGGGAAGAAATGGATGAAAGTATTTGTCCTTATATAAGCTAATGCTTATTTTTTCACTTTGCTAGGCTAGATATAAAGTAAAGAAATTTGAGATTTCACATACCTCTGATGAGTCCCCAGAACCCTTTCTTTTTTTCTCTGAATCGTGAAGTCAATATAAATTTTTTTCCTAAAGATATTTCTGGTGATATAAGCCAGTCAGTCTCAGGGTTAATTACAGAAATCATTATTTAAAAGTCAGTCCTGCACAATGTAACCAATAGCTACCTTTCGGGTATAAAATTTACCAACAGCAGTTATTTTATATAATTAAGATTTATTTATACAAGCCAAAAGACATGCTTACCATGGGTCTTTTTAGGGAAAACATACAAGAAGGGGCAATCTGAATAGTATATTTTTGATGCGTGTTCTTCCTTGAACTCTTCATGGACTCTCATGTTTAGCTGTACACTAGTGTGCCTGTGCTTTGGATGGAACCTGTCTTTCTTAAGGCTTCTCTGCATGAGTTAAGAATCATTACCCTGTTTACTGCTCAGATCATTAGCCCTTGCAGTGTACTCAATAAGTGTTCTCAATTCCCTGTTTGCTTGTTTTGTTTGTTTGTTCGTTTTTAGTCCCTGGTCTCTGAGAGTGTGGTCCTTGGGGCCATAACATCAGTATTCCCTGGGAGCTTACTGCAAGTACAGACTCAGGGCCATCCCTGACCTACCGAGCCAGAGTCTCTGACTGTGGAAGGGTGTTTTGTAGTTCTCTTATTTATGTAGTTTTGGTTTGGGAGAGGGTCTCACTATGTAGCTGACCTGGAACTTAAATCCTCTTGGGTTAGTCTTCTAAATGCCTGCTCACCATTGAATCCAACTACAGTCTTTGTCTTTAAAGCCCTTGAGGTAAGTATGATACAACCTAAAATTTGAGAATTGTTTGTTCTCTGTAAGCATGCCCTGCCTTCTGACTGCAACACAACCTAGCTATCTATACTAAAGAACCACACAATCAAGTTACAAATGAAATCACACACACACACACAAAGTATAAGGTTTTAAGTAGATTACAGTTTTGCCTGCATTTACAACTGTTCTCAGGTTGGACATTCATGCCAGCCCATTTATGCTTCTAGAGGGTGGCTGCAGGTTGACACTTGTACCAAGGAAAGAAATGTCGATTTCTCCAAATTGATTACAAAGAAGTATGCTATGGAAATGTACCCTGAATGTGTGCAGTTCCTGCTGAAGGCTTTATGCATCGGGTGGGGAACATTGTGATGTGATGAACTGTGCGTTCATCTCCATCCCTATCAGTGGTTCTCAGGTGAAAGACATATACAGCTGCACTGAGGTGTTTAATTTTTATCTTAAAGGGGTAAAAATGGGAAATAATTTTAATAACATGTTTTATTTAAGGCAGTGTGTCCCAAATTAGTATCATTGCAACCTGTAATACATAGAGCAGATATTTAAAAGGAATTTTTATGTTTCCAAAACACTATTTTAAAAAAAGAGCTCAATAATTGTATAGTGACTGTTATCTAAATAGCAAAGAAACACTAGTTTTTCTATCCTTATGGGCTGTAAGTGAATGCTTTACAAAATATGTTCATCACTGGGCAGTGGTGATGCATGCCTTTAGTCCCAGCACTCAGGAAGCAGAGGCAGATGAATCTCTGAGTTTGAGACCAACCTGGTCTACAGAGCATGTTCCAGGACAGCTAAGGCTACACAGAGAAACCCTGTTTCTAAAAACAAAAGTTTACTATACAGCCAAGTAGTTCTACTGTGTTATGCTGTATAGTTTGGCTATGGGTGTTTTTCTCTAATTAAGTCTATCTTGGACATTCTGTAAGGATAGGACCTTGATTTCCTGTTATTTAGCATTTTTTCTGGAGTTTCAAACATAAAAAGTCTAAGAAATGCTTTCCATGTTGCGATATAAGTTGTTCATCTAAGTGTTCTGCTGATTTATAAGGAAGTGTGACTCTTAATTCTCTGTAACTGAGATAACCAGTGTGAACAGCTTGCCTTGAAAAGCAGACTATATTGCCATTCCGTTACTTTGAAATAATAACCCTCGATCAATTGATTTTCTTAAGTATATGTTTTTATCTCACTATTTTAAGTACAAACAAACTTCTCCAGATATGGACATTTGACAAAACCTGGAAGATTTTAAGCCTTTTACTCAGACAGGCCTGTTTAAATGCTTTTTCCCCCCACACAAGGTGACCTTAGGACAAGCTGCCAGGTGTCCCTAACTTAAGCTTCCGGCCTGTAAAACCTCTACTCTGGTGGGCTTTCTATAAAGGGTTCATCACATAATGCATGCTTAGATGTTGCTCGCTCATGTTGTATATCAAACCATCTTTGTTAAAATAATGTCCAAATGAGAGCAATTTCAATTTTGGCCTTTAGCTTTATATTGAAGACTTTCTTTTTGAAATTGTAAGAAATACTGTTTCTTAAGGTATAGTCCCAACTTCTTTAGGTTCTTAATTTTTTAGTATTTTTAAATTACTTCCTCAACATGAAGCAAATATATTTTTAAGCTAAATGCTCAATTATAATGGATAATTATGTATTTCACTGTTTGCTTGAAATAATCATAGTTTTATTTTCTCTACATTGTCATGGAACATTTTTAAGTGTAATAATTTAAATGTAACTAGTTAAGTTATGTAACCAGAATTTTGAAAGATTTTAATTAGACTTACTATTTATTTGTTAACCCATTTTTTTATTACACAGTCATGTATATTATTTTGTTGCAGTTAAAGTATCAGAGGATCTTGGAGCGTTTAGAAAAGGAGAACAAAGAGCTGAGAAAACTGGTCCTGCAGAAGGATGACAAAGGCATCCATCATAGGAAACTTAAGGTACTTTACCCTAATCTGGTAGTTCTCAGGACCTTGAATAAACCTTTCTTTAAAAAAAAAAAAAAATGTATATGGGTGTTTTGCCTTCGTGCCCGGTGCCTGTGGAGGCCAGAAGAGGTCGTCAGCTTCCTTGGAACTGCAGTTACAGATGATTGTGTAAGCTGCCCTCTGGGTGCTAGAAAGTGAACCCGGGTCCTCTGGAAGAGCAGCCAGTGCTCTTAACCACTGAGCCATCTTTCCAGCCCCTAAATGATTAAAAAAATTTTTTTCAGTAACTTATGAAGTGTCTTACCTTTTCACTTCTACCTAGTGTAAGTATTTCATAAATTGTAGTTTCCAAATTCATCATCTGTTATGCCCATAAAATCTTCATATTTTAAGAGGACTTTCTTATGAATCAACCTGTTTTCATAAAATACCTGTTATCTTCAACCTTAATTTCCATATCTATAAATTTTGAATTCTTTTAAATGCTTTTTAAAAAATTATCATTAGTGTGTGCACATATGTGTATGTGCCATGGTGTGTGTGTGTGTGTGTGTGTGTGTGCATGTGTCTGTCTGTCTGTCTGTGTGTCTATGTTGGTTCTCTCTTTCATCCTTTACTAGGGTATAGGAATTGAATTCAGGTCACCAGGCTTGTATGGTATGTGCCTTTACTTGTTGAGCCATCTTGCCTGCCCCAAATTATGATTATTAATTTGTTTAATACTTAAGTAATACTTGCTACTGTTGCTTCACTGCTATTTCCACTTCAGTTTGTCTTCAGTTTTGAAACTTAATACTTATTTTCCAAGGTAAGTTTTCTACTACAGCACTTAAAGTGAACTTTAAAATATAAGTGTATTTGATATTATTGTGATCAATATACTGGCAATTGCCAGTATCAATAAATTAAGTCTTACTGTCACTGCAGACTCAAGCCAGATGTGTTAGGTTGACATAGGTCTTTTAACTTGAAAGTTTAATGCTATATCAGTGTCTCAGAATAAGTAAACATGAGTTGCTGCAATATACCAGGACCATAGTGGGCCATGGCCCGTGTTCTAGAACCAAGATCCAAAGATGTCTTTCTAGTTTAACAAACATGCCTTAGTAGCTTTGACTCTAAATCATCATGATCCAAAGAATGAAAGCCTGACTGTTTTTACAAGTCCTGCCTGACCACGGAAAATTCATGCTCAAGTGTTGGGAAATAATTACCTTACAAATGGTATTTTCCCGCATAAAATACTGTGATAATGAAATGTATTTGTTTTAGGCAGATGTGAGCGCAGCTCTCTGCCATTTAGGTGTTTCTGTGTCGTATTAGGTAAAAGTATCCTCAAACTCTCACAATGTGACCACCTCGGCATTAATTATAACCCTTAGTTACAAATGCTTGATGCTTCCCTCCTGTTCTCAGACCTGTGTGCGTGTGTGTTTGCCCCTAGATATTTTACTTGAAGCTGTTGTATTCACGGTTCTGTGCTCAGTCCTGGTGCGCAAAGAATGGCAATCCAGGACATTTGCCTGTACTAGCGTTGCTCGTGTTGCCGCCTTCCCTGTTCCTAGGTGCTTGAGCACTCTCCTGCTGTAACAGCTCTTCCACCGATCCTGGACCACTTCTCTTCCCAGTCCTCAGGCTCTCACATGCATCCTGCCCGTTCTTCACTCCATCATGTGCTTTCTTGCTTTTTTTCTACCCTTTGCCCTTTCTGTTTTTCCATACGCCCTAGGCTTGACAGAGAGTCATTTCTGTCAGTTTGTTGATCAACTGACCCCTCATTTGGCTTTTATGGTGGTCGTGGTTAGCTCATTAATGGTAGTTGCATTCTCTTTAGACTAATGAAATCTAATTAGACTCTGAAATCCTAAATTAATGAACCTTTCACTAAGTCAGTATATTTCTAAATAAACTGAACAAAGGGAATTTGTTCTTAATGCTGGCTTTACTATGGAAATGCATTTATGTTTTTAGAAAAAAGCAATATTATTTTGAATTTATCTATGTGTTTCTCTTGATATAGCTGTGGCCTTTTGATTGATTTTTTTCCCCCACTGACTTTTGCTAATTTTTGTCTATTTTGCAGAAATCTTTGATTGATATGTATTCTGAAGTTCTTGATGTTCTCTCCGATTATGATGCCAGTTATAATACACAAGATCATCTGCCACGGGTAAGGGGAAAATAGACAGGGGACCTGCTGTCAGCAGGAAAGTACAGTCCCTCGTCACCGTAATTCCTGCGTTCCCTTATATTCCTTAAATACTCAGTATGGCTTGGCTCTTTATTTTGGGGACCATAAAAGTAAATATATGTGTTTTGAAAGAAAACTGTCAGATGTTTACCATTATACATTCATTATAATGTTAAAATACCTAGGCAAAAATTAAATAAACATATGGATGAAATTAGTCTAATAGAATCCAAAGTATGTTTATAAAATGTAAATTGGCTATGGAAAATATTTGTAGAAAATTAATGATCTGCTTTTAGAAATAACTCTTAATTAACATAGTTTTCAAAAATAAAAATTTGACTATAAATAATGGATCCAATTTAATGTTTTTGCTGTGTATCTGCAGAGTACTTACATGTATCAAATCTTACTCTTTAAAAAAAATCACTTTTTTGGCTATAAATATCTTAAAACAATTTTAAAATGGTGTTATCCAACATTTAATTTGGTATCAGAAAAATATTAATGAAAGCTATTTGTCTGTGATAGGTTGTTGTGGTTGGAGATCAGAGTGCTGGGAAAACAAGTGTGCTGGAAATGATTGCTCAAGCACGGATATTCCCACGAGGGTCTGGTGAGATGATGACACGTTCTCCAGTGAAGGTAGGAAGGGATGCCATCTCACTGAAAGGCCTCAGTATTGGAATTAAGACTTAGCTAAAGAGGGGGTTCTTACACAGCATTCAGAATCATTGCCAATGTAGGAATTAGTAGGAGGCACAGCCAGGGAACACATGTGCAGAGCTGAAAGAGTACATGAAGGGAGAGAGGTGGGAAAGGATATCAGAAAAAACAGTAGTTGTCCAGGTGATACTGTAAGGCCTCTTGATATTATCTGGAATAAGACATACAAAGAGGCTGAGAAAGAGAATAAAAATATTGGAAGTGGAGTCAGTGAATGGAGACAATTTCCTACAGTATTTATGTGCTGCTTATCATGATCTATTAAGCTAAAAAAAAAAATAGTAGGAATTTGCAAGAACAAAGTAAACTAAGGTAAAGGAGGCTTGTTTTTCTCTCTCTCTCACTGTGTGTGTGTGTGTTCTCACTCCCCATATGTAAAAACCACAACTCACCAATGGAGACAGGAAGAAAGTAAATGGCTGTAGGCTTTTTCATTAACCAAATGTTTATTTGGCTCTTATTATGTCCCAGCATTGGTTTGCAAGGCATGTGCAACCTTTTGACCTTTGGTATTATATATAAGACACTTGAAAACCATGCAGCCAATTTACCAAATAAATAAATATATATTTCAATGTTTTAATTAAGTTTCTGATTTGGTGTTGGGCCACAATCATAGTTATTTTGGAGTGCATGTGGCTTGTGGGCCAGGGGTCAGATATACTTGGCTTTAGACAGTATGCAGTAAATTAAAGAAGAGTTTTGCTATAAGCATAATAAATAATAGTATTTGTACTATTTAGTATGTTAGAAATGGAGCCTGGAAAGTCCACTGAGATATAGGATACTTATAGGTGACATTTGAACCAAGGTGGCATTTGAAACAAGATTTACAGAAAGTGAGGGAACTAGGCATGTTGCAATCTGGTAGTTATGTTGCAAGCAGAGAATAGCTGGTACACAGCTCGTGAGGTAGCAGACAGGTATCCCTGTTTGAGGAATAGGGAAGAGGCCGGTGTGATGAAAACACTGGGAGTTCATCTTTTACTTGCTGCAGGAACCATACTGTAGAGGCTGTACGTAATACTTCAGAAAGTCAACTCTGTCCTGGAGGCAGGTTGCCTTCAAATAGGCAAGCCATTAGCCTTCTGTTCATAAGGACTTATACTGCTTCATAATCTATTGGTGTCTCCTCAGAGCAGTGAATTTGACATATCTAGACTTGGTATTTTGTCTTCTTTTAACCCAGATTTCTGGTTGGTTTCTAAATATCCATTTCTTGAAGGACATCGCACATAAAATGAAGGGTTAGTTTTTTTGGTGATTCATTTCTATAGTTCATTTTTTGCTAGGATCTTGTTACCTGAGGTCACAAATTCCAATTATATATATGTATGTATGTATTTTGGTCTGTTTGGTAGTGTAATTGCTATAGACTTTAAGTTTATATCTTAGCCCTTTGTCTAGCACGTAAAATCAGAACGTACTCAAAGGAAAATAGCTGCAGATAATCCTCCTAAGGCCTTTGGGATCTGGGATGCAAGGCCACGCTGTGTAGTTGCTTTCAGCAGCTGGTTTTTGTTTTCTTGTGTAACTTGCTTAGCTTATCTCATGGGATATTTCCAAAGTTAAACAGTGTAATTATGATAATTTGAAATGTATACACTAGAAATTAGGGAATATTAACTTTAGAAGCTCTAGTAAAATGACTCACTGTCACTGCATGTTGTTAAATACTTCTCCCTAATGCCTCTCCTGAGAAGTTTGCTTGTGGCCTGGTGGCCAAGGTCAGTCTGTGCTGTGGTGTCGTAGCTTCAGCCACACTCTGCCTGTCTGAGGAGTGAGATCTAAAGCAGAGGTGGTCACCCTGTATGTCCCTGTTTGTAACACTTGTTGTGTATTGAATGTATAGAGGAATGATGACTAAATGAACGATCCTTTCCCTGCATTCATATGAAGTTAAATATTGGCTTCAAGCTGTAGAGGGGCAGTTTCTGTTCTTGGTGGTTTGCAGAGCTTTGCCTGGAGGAGAGAGACAGCAGCACTGTCATAAAAGACAGAGAATCCACCAGTCTCGTTGCAGAGTGGCAGCATGCTGCTACACCTGGACAGTGAGAGCAGCCATACTGACCGCACCTGAGTAGAGCATGAAAGTGCAGTGATTGGCCCTGCATGGTCCTGTGCAGGTGCTGGGGATCAACCCTAGCTGTGAATGCATCCTTCTATCTGTTTGTCTTCTCAGGTGACTCTCAGTGAAGGTCCTCACCATGTGGCTTTGTTTAAAGACAGCTCCCGGGAGTTTGACCTCACCAAGGAGGAAGATGTAAGTAGAATTCATCCCAAGTTCAATGGGTTGCTCCGTAAGCCCTGTGCACACTGAGACAATGAAGAGGAATGTTTGGCATGAATACTATTTAGGACTTTTTTCTTTTCCTTTAATAGCTTGCGGCGTTAAGACATGAAATTGAACTCCGAATGAGGAAAAATGTGAAAGAAGGTTGTACCGTAAGCCCTGAGGTGAGACCAGCAATTCATTTCAGCCATGATTTGGGGAAATGGAGTCTTTGATGTATATTATTATGGATAATAATGGTTAATATGGATATTAATGTGTTATTTCGACTGTAACTGTTCTAAGATGTATAGATACTTTTCTTTATTTGGATTTTGTTTTTGTTTTTGTTTTTTTGAGACAGGGTCTCATTGTGTAGCCCCGGCTGGCCTGTAACTTACTATGTAGACCAGGTTAGCCTTAAAGTCACAGAGATCCACCTGCCTCACAAATGCTGGGGTAAAGGCATGTGCTGTAACACTCAGCAGATTATTTTAATGTTCTGAATAATATATCGTTGTGGGGAGAATTTCCTAGCATATTTACTTTGGGATCTAAAGAAAATAACTTTTTAAAATAAATACCTGAATGAACAATAGAACTTTCAGAATATTTATCACTAAAAATATTCTTAAGAAATTCACTGCCCAAGAGATTGACTTGTCTTCCTGAACAGACCATATCGTTGAATGTCAAAGGCCCTGGGCTGCAAAGGATGGTGCTTGTGGACCTGCCCGGTGTCATTAATGTAAGTGCATACAGATGTCTTTCATTTCATCCCTACTGTGGAAACCATCTGTAATGACATTTAAAACCTTTTTCTTGAAGACTGTGACATCTGGCATGGCTCCTGACACAAAGGAAACTATTTTCAGTATCAGCAAAGCATACATGCAGAATCCTAATGCCATCATCCTGTGCATTCAAGGTAAGCCCCAGCAGCCCTTCACTGCACCCCACGCGTTCCTCCTGGCCTGCTGTAGGCCTGTCAGATAAGCACATGTGTTGTCGCCTCTCTGGCTCATTTTATCAGTAAGTGGGATTGAAGCCAGGAAGGTGTTGATACTTTTCCCTTTTGTCATCACTGGAATCTTTATTGGCCACATTCCTAAAGTACGTGTACTAAGACTAAGTTTTTTCAATCCGCTTTATAATCAGTCAGCTGTCGTTTCTCCTTTTTTCAGATGGATCTGTAGATGCTGAGCGCAGCATCGTTACAGATTTGGTCAGTCAAATGGATCCTCATGGACGAAGAACGATATTTGTTTTGACCAAAGTGGATCTGGCGGAAAAAAACGTAGCCAGTCCAAGCAGGGTGAGGGCACGTTCTTTATTGTGAGAACAAGGGTGCATGTGTGTGTGAGAGAGAGACAGAGAAACAGGGACTACTCAGGCTGTTTTTCTTCTCCATATGGGATCTGGGAATCTCTATAAGTTCTTTCTGGGTGCAGATCTGACTTAAGACATACTGTTTAAGGTACACAATGGTAGTTGGACATAAAGAAGATTTGCTTAATTTTAAATCCTTGCATTACCATTTGCTAGCTGTGTGATCTTGGGGTGGTAATTTATTCAGCTTTTCAATGCTTTAGGCTCCTCATTTGGTAGGAATGAAGACATTTATGATATGATCTCATAGGCTGTGATGAGTTAATAGTAGTAATGCACAGTGGTTAGAATGGTTCTCAAGCACAAAGTGACCAGCTTGTTTACAAATGATAAATTCATATTCTATAGTTGCCTGTAAAACAATGGTGTCGGGTCCTCATCCCCACTTCCTCTGCAAAGGATGTCTCTCTTTCCCACCTTAACCTGTGGGACTTTGGCTCTCTGTCAGTGTCCTCAAACATCCCAGCTGCAGGGATGGTGATTCTCTTGAAGGACTCGGGGCTCACCACATAGTCGTTCTTGCCTCGAAGATGCATTGCAGAGCCATGAAGGAGAAGATGCACGGGATACAGTCTACCGGCATCCTAGTCGTGTTTCCAGGACCCTTCACCCAGATGCTAGTCAGAGGCAGGACCAAAAGTTCAAATTCTCAGAAGAAAACTGGTCAGCACATACCTACCGCATTACTTACCTAGGAATGCGTATATGAGATCCATGTGAAGCTTACTTCAGGCCTTTCTGTGGCATAGACTCTGCTTTAGCCCAGATTTAACTTGTCTTATCCAGTGTTAATCTAAATAGGCCTCCAGAAGTGGAAATTCTTACATCGTGTGTGAATGATAGATTGATGTAAACATGCATTTTCCTGGGTCCAGACTCCATAATTTTTATTACACTCAGAAAAGGATTTTTAGCCTTAAGAGCTGAAAACCAACCCAAAATATGTTTTAAGTAGGGATAAAAGGAGAAATGAGTAAAAAACAATCCAACTTGGTTAGACTTTATATATTCAGGGCCCACAAGATGTGTCAGCAGATAAAGGTGCTGTGGCCAAATCTGACCTGAGTTTGATCCCTGGAACCCACAGAGTAGAAGGAGACAGCTGACCCCACAGTTGTCTTCTGACCTCCATTTGCATGCCCCCATATTGCATGTACAAATAAAAAATTAATTCTTTAATTTAGTAGAATAATTTAAATTTTTTAAATACTGAAACTATAAGGAGAGAGTAATACCTGCCTCTGCCTTGGAGTGCTGGGATTAAAGGTGTGCACCACCACACCCAGCTCAAGAGTAATAAATCTATTTATTGAGTGTGTCTCTGTGCCAGGAAGGCACTGTGCTGAGTGTTATTATCTCATAACCTCTATAACCTTTTATTGAAACTAGCTCGTTTACTTAAGGTCACATAGCTAGTAAGTGACAGAGCAAGAACTCCAGCCAATGTCTGGCTCAGAAGCACTATGAGTCATTCCAAGTTTTAATCTTGACATACATTGCAATAAAACATTTTCAGTGTAGTAAAGTTAAATGTATTTCCCTTAACAATCAAAACGCATTTATATTGCTTTTGAACAGATGTATATGTATGCTGATATGTAATAGAGTTTTTTTAATAGTTTGCTTTTTAACTTTCATGTTGTGCTTTTAAAAATTAAATGAGTCTATATTTCACATTTATTTTTCCAATATATTAAAATAGATACAACAGATCATTGAAGGCAAGCTTTTCCCAATGAAAGCTCTGGGTTATTTTGCTGTCGTGACAGGAAAAGGTATGCAAAGATGGGCTGTTATAACTTACTTTTAGTTTTTGTTGTTTTCAGATAATAAAGATTAATTTTCTTGGTGAAAATTTGCTCTTTCCTAGGAAACAGTTCTGAAAGCATTGAAGCTATAAGAGAATATGAAGAAGAATTTTTTCAGAATTCAAAACTCTTAAAGTAGGTGTCATATTATAATACCCAAAGACTTTACAATGACAGCAGAGCTTACACTGAACTTTGTCGATCCTGTCTTGTGGTGGTTAGCTGACTGTTGGCTGTTGCTGCACATGGTGGTCTGTAGCTAACGAGGCTGTCCTTGAGTACTCTCAGACAGATTGGGAAGCAGTTTACCACTGGTACAGTAGATGGCAGGACAGACTGCCTCTGCAAGTGTGCACTGAGAGACAACCCTGACACCTCTTATGTTGTTTTCCCCAGAGCATGATTCTTCTAATTAACTTTTTAAAATGTGTGTGCACATTTCTCTTATAATAGAAAAAGTTGGAGGGGGAGGAGGCAACAGGATATCCCTAAATAGATATCTGAAGAAATTGGCAGAAAATAAGACACTGAACCATACAGCAAAACAGAAGGACTAAAAGAGCAATTGAATTATACTGAAAGTTTCTACGTGGAGTTCTAGAACTAGGAAAAGCATAGTTGCCTCCAGATTGGTACAGAAGCAAGGAAAGTTCCTGCAGTTATAGCTCAAGAATTCTGTTTTTATTAGCAAGGAAATAATGACCTTGTAGACCTGTGTGGTCCACTGTGGTTCTTACTAGTCCAGTGCACTCACCAGACAAAAGCTACACTAACCATATCCTTCAAGAGCTCAGTGCTAGTGCTGCCATACTGGACAGCTCAGATAGACCCATTCTCCTTAAAGTTTGATTGGGCAGTGATAGTGTGAGGTAAGTTCTCCTTTGTCATTCTGACACACTCTAGCTCTGGTCTCCTGTAGGACAAGTATGCTAAAGGCGCACCAGGTCACTACAAGAAATCTCAGCCTTGCTGTGTCGGACTGCTTTTGGAAAATGGTTCGGGAGTCAGTTGAACAACAGGCTGACAGTTTCAAAGGTAAGGTGGCTTCTTAAAGCGAGCCCACAAATCCAGCCATGTGACAGTCATCTGAATTCAGGAGACTTTTCTCTCCCTTTCTCAGTCCCCAAGTACTTGATTGATTATTGGACAACAGCTAGAAAATGGAGAAAGGCAAACCTTCTATTGTACAAGAACTGACTTTCCCTTGCAGAGGCAGTAGTGCTTAGAGAAAGCCTATGGAGAATTTACATTTTCCCTGACAGGAGGAAGGAAGACCCTGGGCAGCACTACATTGTACTGTTTCCCCGCATCCACACTCTCTGCACAAGTCTTCGCATCCATTACCACAGGCAGTGAGAACAGACTCTCCTCCCTTCTTGCCCATTGGAAAGTTTACTTCGACTTTTGTGACTTGGTACCACTGCAGTTATCTTCATTTCCATTTTACAGAAGAGGAAACGAAACTGCAGCTTAATTTTTGTGACCAGTGTCACAAAGCATTAGACCCAGGATCCGAATTACAAAGTATTGAGGTAGCCACCAACTACCACATCTCAAAGAAGAAGCAGTCAGATTTGACCGTCTTTCTTTCTCCACAGCAACACGCTTTAACCTGGAGACAGAGTGGAAGAACAACTACCCTCGCCTGCGAGAGCTCGACAGGGTAAGGATCTGAGTGCTCTGGTCAACAACTCTTGCTCACAGAGGAGTTGTTGAGCTGACGAGCTAGATTGTTTTGTTTTTAATGATAATTGCTCGAGAGTAGTTGTCTTTTCTACAATAATTTAAACTGTTATAATGTTTTAAGATGAAGCTGTAGAAACATGTTAAATGTTTTCTGAGAAAATTTGGCTGTTCTTTAGTAGTTTTATCAATGTATACCGGTGTATGTAATTTTTGTTTTTAGTTCTATATTAGCTTTTTGCTTTCTTGGTATTAACCTTGGAGGTCTGTAGTCTTATTTAATGGGAGTAAATATTGTTTTTCTTCAATTTTAAAATAGCATTAGTTGTAAGACCCAGCATTAACTTACTGTTACTGATCACTAAATTGTATGTGTTGGTTCTTTAGCAGCTGTTTAAAACTACAGTCAGGATTGGAAAGGAGACATTGTCTTACCTGACTAATGATAGATACTCCTACAGGAGGCTCCACAGTCACTATAGTCTTACATCTTCAAGCCAAAACATAGTCCTCCTGTGCGTGGCCTCCTTTTGATTATCTCTGAAGGTCATGACAGGACAAATTTAGTGTCTTGTCAATCCTAACTTGTGTCTATGTTGCCTAGAATGAACTATTTGAGAAAGCTAAAAATGAGATCCTCGATGAAGTTATCAGTCTGAGCCAGGTTACTCCAAAACACTGGTGAGTATCCTCCCAGCATCTCTCACCCTAACATAGAAGAAGCAGGGACTTTCACTGCCTGCACTCCTTCGAAGAGAAGTAGGCCAAAGCACAAAGTGTGTCTCCTTAAAAGAAAGCTGCAGTTGTAGTCTATCGGCTGAATGGCTAGACAGTAGCTTACTCAGGCGCCTTTTTAATCCGGTTTTATCTTTGGCTTATCTTCTATTTGTTCTTAAGAAATACAAAGTTGTGATTTCTATAGAATCATTTACACAAAGCTTCATAAAATTGTCACAAAATAGCTTATCAGGACTGCTCTGATGGACTATTGCTCTGATGGACTCTGATTACTATTGAGCATCCTAGGGGACACTGATTTTAAGGGAAGAATGCTCTATGCTTTTTAGCTCTGTTTCCACGGCAGAACTGGTGTTTTTTGTTACATGGATGTACTGAATTGTGCACAATAACATTTTTTAATTTTATGTGTATGAGTGTTTTGCCTACATGTGTCTATGGCCACAGACATGTATACCTGTGGCCCATAGAAGCCAGAAGAGGACGCTGGATCTTCTGGAACTGGAGTTGCAGATGGTTGTGAGGTGCTGGTATAGAACTGTACCCTCTGATACAGCCACCAGTGCTCTTAATCACTGAGTCCTCTCTCTCTCCAGACCCAGTTTGTTATGGAGGGGGTTTTGTTTTGCTTGTTTTGTTTTGTTTTTTCTTCCCACTTAATTTTTTTTTTAAGTAGTAGGTTCATCCATTTGAAACATTGTCATATGAAGCCTATGCCAAGCGATCATCTTCAATTTATGTTTATGTAAATATAGGTATTCTTAAATTTATTGAAACAGGGCATTATAAACCAAAAAACAGTGGCAGACACTAATCCCAGCACACAGGAGGAGGAAGCAGGAGAAACACAAATTCTGAGGCAGCCTATACTCATGGGCAACCTTTTAACAGCAGCAAGACAGGCTACATGTAGCTCAAACAAACTAACAAATTACTCATGCCTGAATTATCTTCTAATAAACCTATGGTATTTAAGAAGGTTATCACTCTTGGCACAAAACTGTGTGTGTGTGTGTGTGTGTGTGTGTGTGTGTGTGTGTGTGTGCTTTTCTCCCCAGTACCTGTTTGCTCAGTGACAGATTATCACTCTGAATCAAGACACCACCGTTTCATCCCTTGTGTGTGTGTGTGTGTGTGTGTGTGTGCTTTTCTCCCCAGTACCTGTTTGCTCAGTGACAGATTATCACTCTGAATCAAGACACCACCGTTTCATCCCTAAGTCTGAATTTGTTCTCACTAGTTTCCTCATCTCTGTGCCTCGTCTCTGTGCCCTTCCTTCCTCAGTAATAACTCCCGTCTTTCTTTAAGTCATCAATACTTGCCTGATTTTTAATCTCTCCTTGTTAAGAAAAAGATATCTGGTCTTATTTTTACTACTGACCAATTAATCAAATATATTAATCACAACAAACTTGTGTTTCTTGTTCATGTTTTAAATGAGTTCAATGACTTTGTATAATTCAGTTAGCTCCTGAAATTGCAAGAGAGATACAGATATACAGATGTGTACATGAGTAAATTTAAAATGTACCTAAGTATAATTAATTACTGTATCGTAACTGCCTTCCTAGGTCGTATGAGGGTAATGTACATAAAAGGCAATTTATGAATCATAACTAATGGATAAGGATGCAGTCAGTAGTAGAGTGGCTGCTTATCCAGCCAAGGCCCTGTGTTCTCTTCAGTACCACCAAGAGAAAAAAAAAGCCTATAGCTGCTAATGTCATTTTTGGTAGAGAAAAATGTAATCCTTCTACAAATTAATTTGTTACCATAAATAAGATTAGTTTTTTTTTAATATACAGGACTTAACAGAGTTGTGAAAAGACAATAAAAGATAGTTCCCGCAGAGAAGACACAGCCCAGAACTAGAACATCTGGTGGCTGAGAATTCTCAGCTACCTCATCAGATGACCTCTAGTGATTTTTCTTATTACAAGGGACAGAATATCCATTCCCAGCCTTAAATGTTCATGCTGCAATGTACTTAACTACATTATACCAAAGATACTTCAGTAGCATAGTTGAAATTACCTTGGACCAGTGTTTCTCAACCTTCTTAATGCTGTGAACCTTTAATACAGTTCTTCATGTTGTGGTGACCCCCAACCATAAAATTATTTTGTTGATACTTTGTAACTAATTTTGTTGCTCTTATGAATTATAATATAAATATCTGATGTGCAGATAATCTTAGGTGACCCCTGTGAAAGGACTGTTCAGCCTCCACCGAGGAGTCACAACTAAGAGGCTGAGGACTGCTGCCTTAGAGTTTTTGTTGGTATTACTTAATGGTGTAGTGGCATTACATGGCCCTTTAAGATGGATGCCTTAGATCTGTGAACTATTAAAGTCCTAGGTCTGTGTAGTAAGTGCTGTATGTTCTAATGGGATCATTTGTTATTTACTTACAGACATTCTGCATACTTTAGCCATATTTTAAGAAAGGAATCCTGGGGCTTCAACTTGCTGTATAATGCGTTACAGTAGTAAATACACACAGTACATTTGTCCAGTAATGTACGTGATCTGTAAGATCCAGCTACTGATATTAAATGAAATACTGGTGTGTCATTAACACATAACCGTCTTTTCTAGCACAATAATTGGCTGGTTTTAAGGAAATACACTTTTGTGAAATCCAGTATTATGGTATGTGTGCAATTTTTGGTGAAAATATTAAGTTTACCTTGATTTGTTTAAAACACTAAAATAAAAATGGGGAAAACATACAGTTGAATCCCCTAATTCAAATGCAAGGACTCTGAAATGTGCAGTATTATCATGTGAAACTTCAAGAGTGAATTGGTGTTAAGTAAAGACATCAGCAAGAGGATTGCAAAGTCAGGAGGTGAGAGAAAGAAAGAAAACTTGAATGCTTGTTCCCATAGCCTTCTCATAGAGAGAGGTAAAGGGCAAAGATAAAACAGGAGCTGTTAGCAAGTTTGTTAAGGCTGTTCATTCAAGTAAAGAAACTATAAGCAAGTAAACATGTATGAGGTCATGCAACTTTACTGTGGTTAGTAGAACAAGAAATAGTGCAAGA
Source organism: Psammomys obesus (assembly GCF_907164565.1). Taxonomy (NCBI): domain Eukaryota; kingdom Metazoa; phylum Chordata; class Mammalia; order Rodentia; family Muridae; genus Psammomys; species Psammomys obesus. Next base: position 9,308,775 of record NW_026596064.1, read on the forward strand.
CCATCAAGGAACAGGTGGATGGACGAGCCAGTGTACACAATTGGTGGTGCTTAGCAATAAAGAGAGTGAAATGGTAATACATATAGCACAGATTTCATAAGTATGTTGGGTGAGAGAATGTAGGTGGAACGGTACACGCTACATGATCGCATTTATGTAAAGTTCTAGGAAATACAAAGTAGCCATAATAACAACAGCAAATAGAGTGGTTACAGAGCTGATGACAGACATTTTTCCTGGTTTCTGTGATTCACAAATGTATACATATCCCAAATTTATCAACCCTTCCAATATTTGTAGTTAGCCGCTATAGCTCGTGATACCTCAGTCAAGCTTTTTTAAAAAGTTTAATGCCATATCAGCTTTCAAGAACGTCTCCTTTTCAACTTCAGGGAGGAAATCCTTCAGCAGTCTCTGTGGGAAAGAGTGTCAACGCATGTGATTGAGAACATCTACCTTCCAGCTGCACAGACCATGAACTCAGGAACATTTAACACCACGGTGGACATCAAGCTTAAACAGTGGACTGACAAGCAGCTTCCTAACAAAGCAGTCGAGGTTAGGGTATAATGTAATTAAGTGGGTAAGAAGCATTGTCTGGAGGGGATAGGTGTTGTAGGTTGTGGGTCTTCCTCACAGTCACTATCTTTCCATTAACACTATATTTTTGAACTGCTCCTGCCTCTGCTAGTGCTGACCTTGAGATTGTTCTGAGTTGCTGCTAACATGAAAGTTTACTAATCAGGATGTTGTTTGCCTAAAGGCCTTGCTTCTCCTTCTAAAGATAACATTTAATAAAATGTTAAAGGTGAAATAACTTCTGTGAATTAATAAGAAATATTTTTAAATGGCCTAAACATTTAAACATTTCCATTTTTACATTTTCTCCAGGACCTATATATAGCCTATGGTGTATGCATTGAGTTAGGGACCTGCTAGTTTGGATAGCTGTCCTACTTGCTTAACCTTCCTGCAGCTTCATCTGAGGAGCTGGGTGATAATGTTGCCCACCTGCCAGGGCTGCTGTCAGGATTAGATGAGTTAATATGTCAAACACTTAGGTAACACCTGGCTAGTTCATAGTAGCCGCTCTGGATCATCTACATTACTGACATTCGTCCTGCCTCTTACTCAGGCTGAGTCCAGTGTGTCCTGGACGCTGTGAAGGGTTGCCAAAAACTTGTGATCAATACTAAGAGTAATTGTTCTTCATGCCTGCCGTGGAAATAGCATGGGTTCCTTCCTGTCCTGCCGCAGTCTGGCTTCTTCAGCACTGTTCTCACTTTCCTGGGCCTCTGCAGCCTCTGCCTATGTTGCATGTTGCTGAACTCTGCTCATTTCTTTATATACCATGAAAATAATTGGAGAGCGGCTGCCTCTTGTCACTAGCTCTCCTCACAGTATTCTGGGTGTGTCTAGAGATCGGATATTTACATAGCCAGAGCTTCCAGCCATGAAACTAGTCATCAGGACATCAGTAACTGTCTTTCTACTTTCTGCCCTGGGCTTGGTGTGGAGAGAGGGAGAGAAGCTGATTTGGGTAGGAGGTTCATCCCATCCCATGCTGGCCTTGGTGGTACATACCTGTAATACTCTCCCTAGGGAGGCTGAATAAGGCAAAGGATTGTCTCAAGTTCACAACAGACACAACAACTTCACTGCACCATCGAGCTGAGCTTTTACCCTGTGCTCTTCCTTTCAGAGTTGATATGAATAAAAGTTAGCTGAACCACAAAGCTGAATGATTAGTACTTGAAGCTTTTAATATGTGCCTGCTCACAGGCACAAATGTAAAGGTGACTGACTCAGCAAGAACTTAAACTTGGCAGCAGGTAGACTCAGATGTGTTATTGATTGAAAGGATTGACATAAATGTGTTGGCAGACTTGGGTGCTAGACTTGCCTAGAGGGGCCAACCCTGCTCAGCTCAGCAAGTGGCATCCTGTGGGAAAAGCATGACCTGATTGTTTCCAGGTTGTTCTCAATCGTTGGAGGTACAGGTGTAGTTGTGAAGTCTCAGTGTTTAAAATTGGCAGCATTTTTTTTTTTTTTAAACAGGTCCTCTGTGTATCACCCTGGCTGTCTTAGAACTCAATATGTAAACTAGGCTGGCCTTGAACTAACAGAGATCACCTGCCTGTGCCTCCTGAGCGCTGGGATTAATGGCATGTGACACTGCGCCCCGCTGTGCTGCCTTTTGTTAGTGTGAATGCATTTACCAAAGAACAGTATTTCCTGATCAGCTGCTGGACCACAGCTGCTTGTTGTGTTCTGTCTTCAAGTTGCATGTTTAATAAGAGTAAATAGCCTAACTACAGCTTCTTCTATACCTAGGTAGCTTGGGAGACGCTACAGGAGGAGTTCTCCCGCTTCATGACAGAGCCCAAAGGAAAGGAACACGATGACATATTTGACAAGCTGAAGGAGGCTGTGAAGGAAGAGAGTATCAAGCGACACAAGTGGAATGACTTTGCGGAAGACAGCTTGGTAGGCCCACCTGACTCACACAGTCAATGTGCTGTCCACTTACCTTACCCCTCAGTTAGCTCTGTAATGTCAGCCTCAAGGGGCTCCACTCTAGTTTTCTGGTTAAAAAAAAAAAGTGACAGATGCAGCCAATAGAAGGAGCTTCTGCATTTTTGTGGGGGTAACCTACTGTTATGTTATTTGTTATGTTTGATATTTGCCAAGTTGCCAGCTTAACTAAAATTATTGACATGTGGGAACATAAGTTAAATTAGCTTTTTCTGTCCTGACCATTTCAGAGGGTCATTCAACACAATGCTTTGGAAGACCGGTCCATATCGGATAAGCAACAGTGGGATGCAGCCATTTACTTTATGGAAGAGGCACTGCAAGCTCGTCTCAAGGACAGTAAGTAGGGGTGTGAGCTCTGGAATTGCCAGCATTGTAAAATATAATCAGCAGGCCACAGAGATAGCTCAGGGGTAAAGCAACTGCCGTGAAAGCCTGGCTACCCGGGTCGGATCCCTGGAACCCACAGAACAAACAGAGAACAGACTCCCAAAAGCTGTCCTCTGACCTCCACCCGTGCACTGGGACATGTGCGCTTTCAAATTCACACACATAGCATATATGGCCATACATAATACATTAATTTTTATCTTTCTTTTAGCTGAAAATACTATTGAAAACATGATAGGGCCAGACTGGAAAAAGAGGTGGATGTACTGGAAGAATCGGACCCAAGAGCAGGTAGGAACAAAAACACCTGTTTTCATGATGGCATTTTGCTCATAGTATGGCTTGGCGTTGTGGTTTTCTGTAGCCCAGGCTAGCCTTGAACACACAGAGGTTCTTCTGCTTCAGCTTCCTACTTGCTGAGTTGACAGGCTTGTGCCACCAGATCCGCCTTCATTTTGCATATTTCAGTTCAGGCGTTAACATACAGTCTTGGGTCTGGTGAAGATGCCTCTGTGGGTCAGAGTTCTTACTACGTAAGCATGGAACTTGAGTTCAGATCCCAGTACTCCAAGAGTTCAGCATGGCTGCATGAGCACTTGTGACCACAGTGCTCCGAGAGTAGAGACGAGATCTCTGAGGCCGCTGGCTGCCAGCCTAGCTCCACAGGAAAACCTGTTTAAAGGGATGAGGTGACGAGTGACAGTGCTCACATGCGCACATGTTCATATGCGCACACAGTGTTCTCATGGCTCTGAGAAGATTCTTCAGATGTTTCGCTACATTAGCCTTTCCAAAATATAATCAATCTGTTTTACTAAAAGAGTAAGAAAAGATGAAATGGGGCTGGAGAGATGGCTCAGAGGTTAAGAGCACTGGCTGTTCTTCCCAAGGTCCTGAGTTCAGTTCCCAGCACCCACATGGTGGCTCACAACCATTTATAGTGAGATCTGGTGCCCTCTTCTGGAGTGTAGGCACACATGCAGGTAGAATACTGTATAAATAAATAATAGATAAATAAATCTTTAAAAAAAAAAAAAAAGAGGAAATGTGCTTCCTTTGCAGCTGACTACTTTGTTCATTTCAGTTCCCTAATTAAGGTTCAAAAAAAAAAAGAGTAGTTAGGCTAGAGAGATGGCTCAGTGGTTAAAGCACTTGCTGCTCTTATAAAAGACATCGGTTTGGTCAGTTCCCAGCACCCACAAGACAGTTCACTATCCACCTATAACTCTAGTTCCAAAGGATCTAACATCTTCTTCTGGCCTCTTAGGCACCAGGCACGCACATGGTGCACATACGTACATGCAGGCCAACACCCACACTCAAAGCAGAAATAAAACCTTTTTAAGTAAAGGGCAGTTATGAGCAAAAATATTCAGCAAAATCAGAGGATATGTGACAATTGTGCTTAGGAAGAATATATTTTTTTAATATTATCTCTGGATTTTTCTGTTGGAAGTTCAGTCAAACTATTTTACCTTTTTGTAGTAATTTTTGTTAATGTGAAGACAAAATAAATATGAAAATTCAGACAAGAAGTATGCTAGAACTCATCCTTTAGTTAACACTGAGTGAGCACCTCAGAAGAACAGAATGCCAAAGCTAAGTATAAGCAGCTTTAAAAACTGGTAAACTGGAGAAAAACGCGTGTCATCCCCACAGCCACCCCTTCTATTCCTTCTAAGCTCTTAGAGCTTTTTGCCCTGTTTTATACCTCTATCTCATTCTTCAGTTCAGTCCTTTTTTTTTTTTTTTTTTTTTTTTTTTCCTCTTTTGGTGGTTTTTTGCGACCAGTTTCCCTGTGTAGCCTTGGCTGTAGAACCAGCACTGGCCTCAAACTCATAGAGATCTGCCTGCCACTGTCTCCCAAGTGCTGGGATTAAAGGTGTTCCATTCTTAAGGGGAAGTGCATAAATAGAATATAGAATCAAAATACATAAGTGAGTGAAATAATGAGAAAAATCAGTGGCATCCAGTCCACTTACTGTTGTTTCCTCTGTTTGCTGAATCTACTTAACTAGCAAAAAGAATGCTAAAATGTGGCACAATTTGGAGGTAAAGAGAATAAAATACTCCCATTTTTTCTTTGTTTTCATTTAAATTTTAAATAAAGTTAATGAAATATATGAACGAAGCCATTTCTTTTCTGATGTCCCACACTTTTTATTTCATAAGCTCCTAAATTAAGTGATTTGACCCTGAGTCAGCAATGCATCTGTTCTGACTGCCATGCAAATGGGTTGAGAAAAGGTCTGTCTGAAAGAACTTGTAGGTCTCTCAATCATGGATGCCTGGCTTGGAAGAAATGTTGATTAGAAACAGCTGCTATATGGCAGCTAAACTCAACATTGGGCAGGAAGCATGGAGAACACTCAGTAATCACAGTATTTGCCTCAGCAACTACTCGTAAATACTCTAAACAAACAGAGATAACTCTAGTCATAAATTGTTTTTCTCCACAATCCTGTAGGAGAAGCAATAATTTCATTTTAAGCCCATTGCAAAGCATGTGTATGCCTAGAAGAAGAATCTGGAAGCCCCTCCTAAATGAGCCTTCACTTCTACTCCTACCCTTACCTCCAGACACCTACACTCAGTGACACACACACACACTAATAATAATAATAATAATAATAATAATAATAATAATAATAATAACAATAAAGCTTTTTTATGCCTTTATGTAACCTTCCGTTAGTTTTGTAGGAAAGCCCCACTCTGAAACATTCTCATTATATCTTAGTGGAACAGACAGCCAGGATAAATAAGAAAGACGTTTTCTTTGAAGCGGTTTGTTGTTTTAATAGCGGATTAGAGATGATGAAAACTTAGGTGTGAAAGCACTCCCCGATAGAGAATATTACATTATCAGGATTCCTTCCCACTGCATACTGAATAGAATTGTGCAAATGGCCTGTGAAATCTGCACTTTTATTCACAACTGGTCAATCACAAAATGTCCTTGTATAATGCTCAGAGACTACAGCTGTGCTTCCTCACAGATTGAGGTGAGTTCTTTTATAGTTAGTGATGTTATTAGTGATTTAAAACTAGCTAGTGTCTTTCATCATCCGTGTCAAAATAGAGGATTAAAAAAATAACAAGATGAACTGAGTTGGACAATATCAGAGTCTTACTTTGAAACATATATTTAGCATGTGTTTTCTTCCTTTCCTGAGATTAATGCATGGTGTCAAAGAAGAGGCTGACAGTGAACTAAGGATACCTCAGGAATAGTTTGAAGTATGATTTTTTTTTTTTTACATTTTTATTTTATGTGCATTGGTGCTTTGCCTACATGTATATCTGCATGAGGGTGTCAGTTCTTCAACTTACAGACAGTTATGCACTGCCATGTGGGTGCTCAGGATTGAACCCAGGTCCTCTGGAAGAGTAAGTGGTCAGTGCTCTTAACATCTGAGCCATCTCTCCAGCCCCTTTGAAGTATGATTTTTAATGGAAGTGCCTCTTTTGAAAAGCATCAAACTACACACTTGATAATTCATTGGTTAGAGAAGAAACACTTCACAAAGTCTGGGTCCTTCTAGGCATTTATAGAGTATTGCTTTTTCCCACATAGGCCCACATAGCCACTTTTTCTTGACACAGTTATACATTACAGTCAAAATGAAAGCCTTTCCTAAGGAGCCTGGTGCCTTAATTTCACCAATAAAACACTGTCGCACACATAAAAGATTCTAGAGCTAACCATGTATAAAGCAAGTGGCTCTCCGCTTATAGGCCTCCAAGTTTATAGCTTTTCTTATCATGATTAACAGGAATGGTCAGAAGTAATACATTTATTAAAATGGACTTCTATTTTCACAAGTGCCAACTGGGAACTATCTAAATAGCCTTCTTTTAACTTGTTAAAGTGTGTTCACAATGAAACCAAGAATGAATTGGAGAAGATGCTGAAGTTCAGTGAGGAGCACCCAGCTTACCTTGCAAGTGATGAGATCACCACAGTCCGGAAGAACCTGGAATCGCGAGGAGTGGAAGTAGATCCAAGCTTGGTAAGAAATACCATCAAAGAGGTAGTGTTAGATTGCACAGTGGTAGATTGCTTGTCTAGGAAGCACGAGACCCTGGGTTCATTCCTCAGCTCCTCCCACCCCCCAACAAAAAAAATTACAAAAACAAGAAATGCCATTGAAAGCCAGGTGTGGTAACATATGAAACACTTAGAATGTGGAGGCAGGAGTTGCAGATCATCCTCAGATAAAAAGTGAGATTGGGGTAGCCCATACTACAAGAATGTCTCAGTAGAGGTCCACTTTCTATATCAGTATTCCTTATAGTGCGGTATTCCAGCCACTAATAGTTATATAGTGATCCAAGTGCTGCGTCCTGCTGTGAGCATGTGCACATTTACTGGCTTAATTGTAGTCATTTGATTATATGAAGAGTAGCAGTTTTAAACTCAGTTTGCTTTTTAAAGGGTAATTCGATAAATTAAGATTTGGAATTTTGGGTTCCTGCAAAAGGGGTTAAGGAATCCAGACCTTGCTTCACCTGTGTTACAGTACAGCAATTCACTTTCCTCTAAATACGGTCCACTTACATAGACAGGTAGATGTTCATGTGTATATTGGGGGATGTTGTTTTTTGGTGGACTTTGTTTGCTTTAGACAAGTTCTCACTATTTATCCTTGACTGGCCTGAAACTTACTATGTAGGCCAAGCTGGCCACAAACTTACAAAGATTCACCTGCCTCTGCCTTGGAAGTGCCATGCCAAGATTAAAGGAGCAGGTCACCATTCCCAGAACATAGGTAATTATAATGTTTACAATCAGTGTAGCTCAATTAATATAAGTAGATTCAGGGGCAGAAAAATGCATTTTAATTTTTTATTGAATTGGATAAGATCTTTGGATTAAATCTCATTTTCTTCATTCCTGATAAATACGAGAACAAAGTCGATATGTTAGGCCATCTTTCTTCTTAACTTCATAGTGCTTATTTGTAGCAAGTTTGTAAAAGTAGTTACTGAGCCTGTATTTCCTGCTGCTTAGAAGGAAACTGAAAATCTTTAGTAGGGGACTGAAAATCTTCAAAGTTTAGCTTAAGTGCTGGAGAGCTGACTCAGCCGTTAAGAGCACATGTTGTTCTCACGGAGGACCTGGGTCTGGTTCCCAGCACCCACATGTCATGTAACCAATATCTCTAACTTCAGTTCCAGAGTATCTCACAGCCTCTGCAGGCTCTCCACCATGTGGTGCACAGACATACATAGGAGCAAAACACCCATACACATAAAATAAAAATAAATAATCTTTTAAAAGGAAAAGAAAAGCTTACGTGAAACCCAATTTGAAAAATAAATCTAGTAGGAAAGCAACATGAAAACCTTCCAAGCCTCCACGACTACTTTTAAATATCACCTGCTTTTATGTCTCTGTACTTACTTCAAATTCTGCCTGAGGTCAGAACAAGAAACCTGGTAAGAGCCTAAGTGTTTAAGCTGCTGTAAGTGTTACTTGTCAATAAATTGGACATCACACTTTTAGTTGGGTATAGATCTAATTTGTCTACATGGTCCTAACTCTCATTATAAAAGACCATGCAGCTGTGCCTTTTATGATGGTGAGTCTGAGGCCAGCCTGGTCAACAGAGTGAGTTCCAAGACAGCTAGGGCTGTACAGAGAAACTCTGTCTCAAAAGAAAAAAAGAAAAGGCCATGCAAATTGAGCCCCCATCCCTAATTCAAACAAGGAAAAGAGAAATGCTCAAAAATCTGAAACTTTTTGCTTCCAACTTGATGTCACAAGAAAGATCTTCATGTGACGATATTCAAAATGCAAACTGTAGTGCATAAAATTACAATTAGACTGTGTGTAAGGTATGTATAAAACTGAGTGAATTTTTTGTTTATACCTTAATCCCACCTCCAAGGTATGTATGTAAATATTACAAAATCATCCCACCCCAAATTCCATCTTCAGACCAGTTCTGGTCCCATATATGTTGGGTCAGCAATACTCAAGCTTTATGTACTTTGGTACTTTTGATTTTATGACACTTATGTTAATGCAGTAGGAATTTTCTCTTGGAAGAAGAGAGGAACAGGTTGCTACTTTTTGCAGGCAAGAATGGTTCAGTGTTGTTTGTTTGTCTGTTTTTTCTAGTAACCGTGTTTAGTACAAGAACATGGGGTGTCAAGGAATGTAGGTTCTCATACAGTTCCATGGTGTTACTAGTACTGCTCCCGTTATTAATAGATAACCCAAGTTCCGCTTCGTCTCCCAGATAGGGTTGGTATTTGCTCTGCCTACTGACGTTGTTGTTGTTCCTAAATGTGATAAGCATTAAATGCTCTGACAGACCATCCTGCCACAGTGGTGGGGACACTGTTGTGGCCACACTGTAACTTAGTAGAGAGGATTGCTTTCTGACTGTCTCAGTGAACATGGCCTGAGACCAGCTTCCAGGCCCTAAACTCTGCCCTTCGACAGGGTTTATAAGCCTTCCCACTCTTCTTGCCTTGTTTTCCCCACTGCTGGCTAGGCAGAGGTCATCCCTTACCAACCCACTCTGTACAAGGATTGTTTGAATGTAGCGTCATGCTTGCTCAGAAGTTTGTAGATTTTAAAGTGTATAAACTGATAAACTTAATATCTGACTTGAAAAATTATGTAAGTGGATTTAAAAGGCTGGTAGAATAAGACCATTACTATTGCTTTTAATAATTTTTTTCAAGACAGTGTTTCTCTGTGTAGCCCCGCTGTCCTGGAACTATCTCTCTAGACCAGGCTGGCCTAAAACTCATCGTGATCCCAGCTGTCTTTGCTTCCTGAGCACTGGGGTTAAAGGAGTTCACCACCACTGCCTAGCCAACAGCTTTTTTCTGTTTGTTTCGTTGTTCTACCCAGGAACTTGATTTACAGACCAGCTTGTCCTCAAACTGGGAGATCCATTCCTCAATTAGCTTTTCAAAGTAAAGTTTGTATACAACTAACCTTTCAGTGGTCAACGACATCTATGATAACACCTTTGTTTTTCTTTTCTCGTTTTAGATTAAGGATACTTGGCATCAAGTTTATAGAAGACATTTCTTAAAAACAGCTCTAAATCATTGTAACCTTTGTCGAAGAGGTTTTTATTACTACCAGAGGCATTTTATAGATTCTGAGGTAAGGCTTCACAAGTAAAAAAAAAAAAAAAAAGTTATTTTTAGTAATAATTGTTGAAAGGTGGTAAAGAAGTAAATTTGAAGTTTACTATGAATTTTAAGCCCTTGAGCATCTGGAAGAAAATAATGTGTAACTTATAAAGAATAACCTTTTATCTTGTCAGGGATTTACCAATTTAGGAGTAACTGAATTCCATCTGGGCTGTAAGAACAAGGAAAGGGCAGTCTCTTTTACCCTAGAGCGACTTGAAACAGTTTTATGTTTATATTTAAGAGGAGGATGTATGTAGAGCATAGCCATTCACAAGTGTGGTAGGGACCATTGAGCAAGACTACTTTATGGTGGGTGGGTGGGTGGGTGTGTGTGTGTGTGTGTGTGTGTGTGTGTGTGTGTGTGTGTGTGTG